>NW_026585691.1:10065026-10101932 GCF_907164565.1 Psammomys obesus | reverse complement strand
AGATAGATAGATAGATAGATAGATAGATAGATAGATAGATAGATAGATAGAAAAATTGATAGATACTAGAGGTAGGTAAATAGATAGCCCCAATAGATGGATGATGAATCAATCTAAAGTATTCAAATGCAAATAAGTTAAGGGGAACAGCGCTGCCCTGATGATCTGTGTCCTAAAGGCCTTTACTTCTGGAAACTGTACCCTGCTCAGTGCTGGCTCCTGTCTGTCCCACAAGGGCAAACACCAACAGGATGTTGTCACCCTTTGTTCTTGGTGCCTAACGCCCTTCCTGACACATAGCAGAAATTGACAGATAGATACTCCTTAAGGGTTCAGTTAAGTCTGTCACTCCAGAGAAAATACAACTGAAAAAAATCCCAGCTCTTCTTAGAGTCCTGCAGGTCTGATCTGATGAACAATCTCCGCAGTGTTACTATGCCTGAAGACATTTGGAGTTAAGGTATAGCTGTAAGCCAAGCTCCCCCAAGAGCTCCTGTAGTTCAAGTTCATTCCAGGATAAATTCTACACTACCTTCCAGTTTTTCAAGTGGAATGTGTGAGTCCACTTTTAAAACACACTAAATTGGAAATAAAAATAATACTTCCAGAAACATGATATATCCTAGATGTTTGTGTGTCTTGTCCCCCAAAAAAGCAATGTTGTCATGGCTTGGCAGGGTGGTTTCAAATACAAAAACAATCTAATAGAATTCTTTTTTTTTTTTTTTTTTTTTTTTTTTTTGTAAAGCATATCATCACAGTGATGCTTGGACAGTTCCAAATACATCCTAGAAACCAGCTGTCTTAGCCTGGTGGACCACCCTCCCTGTTCATGGTTTTTTCAAAACTACATATTTCTGGGTAAATATTGTCTCCCTAAAAGTGATGGGCTGGGGAGCCTTTAAGGAGGAAGGCTGTCCTGCTGGTGGTCTGGTTTTGAAAGTCTAGCCTGCAGATCCATGAGAGAATAAACGCTGTGTAAAGCCCCCGAGTCCTCAGCTGTGGCAGCCACAGAGAAAGCAGGGCTCTGCAGAAGACTCTGGCTAGCATGGCAGGGGCCACCAAATGCCTCGGAACTGACAGCACCCGAAAAGGTTATTTCTAACAACGCTCTCGGCAGGCGCGGTTACCTAGTCATCAATATCCTCCCTCCAGAAGGTTCTCTGAAAGCCATCTGTCTCAGCCTCATCCTTTTAACTGTTCCCTCTGTTGTTTGGAAATGAGAAAGGCTGCCTCCTTGTTGTGAAGCTGATTTGGGTCTTCAGATAGATAGATAGATAGATAGATAGATAGATAGATAGATAGATAGATAGATCACATATACTAGTTACATGAGATACAAATCAACCGAAAGGGTATTCCCAAAGCCCCTTTATTCCCTTTCTTAAAGAAGAACTATTACCCACAATGCTCCTCAGCCCTCAGCTGGTTCCTCCCTTTTTCAAGTCTTCTTGCAGAGCACCCAAGTTCAGTTCCCTGCACCATTTTGGGCTGCTCATAACTTTATGTAACTCCAAACTCCAGGGCTCCAGGAGATTCAGTGCCCTCTTCTGACCTCCACAGGGATTTGCAGCCATGTGCACATACACCCACAAAGACACACAGAGAGACAGACACAGACAGAGAGGGGGGAGAATTAAAAATGAATAAAATTGTTAAAATGTGGGGGCTGGAGAGATTGCTCAGTGGTTAAGAGCACTGGCTGCTCTTCCAGAGAGGACCTGGGTACAGTTCCCAGCACCCACATGGCATCTCACACCCTTCTCTAACTCAAGCTTCATGGGAACTGGCACCCTCACACAGACATACATGCAGGTGAAACACCGATGTACATAAAATTTAAAAAAAAAAGTTTAACCTACGTTATGACATTCTCGTCTATATATATAATGATTAGGCCTTTTATGCTCACACAGCAAACGGATATGGATGGTAGACAACCATCCCTGTCACTTTTTCTCTGTGTCACCGGTATCCCCCGATTGTTAAGACACGTCACTGAGGCTGCGGAGACAGCTCCATCAGTAAAAGGGCTGGCACACAAGCATGAGGACCTGAATTGGGTCCCCAGAACCCATGTTAGCGAGGCCCGGTGATTCGGGCTTGCAATTCCACTGCTGGGGCAGTGGCCACATGAAAATCCCTGAAGCTCACTGCCAATCTACCAGCTCTAGGTTCATTGAGAGGCCACAACTCAGAAATTAAGGTGGAGCCGGATACAGTGGCACATGCCTTAGAAATAGATGGTCGTCAAGTAAGGAGGGAACAGACAAAGGGGTGAAATGGTGAGATGCTGAGTGACATTCACACTTGGAAGCTTTTGGTGAAAGGGGAGCTGGCGAGAGCCAAAATGAGCCAGAAAAGTCATCAGAAATTCTAGAGAGAGGACAAATCCACAGGGCCAGGATTTCAGCCAGGGGACAGAGTTTAGAGACTCCAAGGCATCTGGTCTTAGTTTGCATCCTGTGGCTGTGAAAAACAGCATGACTAAAAGCAATCTGGGGAGAAAAGGGTTTGTTTGGCTTCTATGCCGTTGTAGTCCATCACTGAGGGAGGCTGAGGCAGGAGCTCAAACAGGGGCAGAGAGGTGGGAGATCACTGCTTACTGGCTTGCTCAGCGAGCTTCCTTATCCCCTCTCAGGACCACGCCCTGTGACACCTATAGCAGGAGAGTGCTGCAGCCGCCGGGATGCTTTCCCCGCCAGCCGCCAGCCGGCTGCTGAAACCTGAGGGATGATGAAACATGTCAGCAAGGCAGTAGCTCTTCAGAACCCAGGCTGTTTGAAAAGCTTGCCTCCCCCCCCCCCCCCAGCCCCGCCTTTCACTGAAGTCCTCTGGACTCAATTCAAGATTGATTTGCTGAAGCCCTTCACATGCTCACCCGCCATCCTCGCCGTTGGCACCAGGCAGGCTGCTCCTTGGGGACTGAGTGGAAAGAAAAAGGCACTGCTCTGCCCCCAATATGTCTATGATTTGACGAGTCAATTTTTTCTCCCTCTGCTTTTTCATCTGTCAGATTGGCAGGGCAATTATCGAATGGTGCCGTAAGACAAACCAACATATTCATGTAACCAGCACTGAGATTTCTGGAAGCATTCCATCTCCCTCGTGTTGACACATGTTCACTCACGCTCCTTAGCGACGTGTGTGTCACATGCGCTGTGGTTCTATGTTGCGCTAGGTGCCGTATCCTTCGGGAAAGAAAGCAACTTCTCAAAGCCATCCCCCCCCCCCCCCGGTGGGGGCAGGGGAGGAATGGTTTCTCCAGAGGTGGCTCGTGCCGGTGGGATTCAGAGTGCGTAGCTCGTACCAAAGCTAAAGTTGGCAAGCGGCCAGGGTGCATCGTCCCTTCTAGTAAACAGCCTTTCTCTGCTGAAGAGCTTTAGTCTCACCCCACACCCATCTATCTGCATTGCTAAGCAACTCCACGGAGGAGCCCCAGTGTTATTTCTGGTTCTGGGTTGAGAGTCACAGGCACCTACAAGGCTACCTCCCACGTGCCAGGGTGTCTTTAGGTTCCGCTTGTGAACAGTCCCAGGCACGACCACGTCAGAGGAGCGGTGCTTTGTAGTCGAACAGAAATCGTCACCAACAAATCCAGCACAAAATATTGTGACCCCTGAAACTATGCCATGAGGTGGCCTCCGAGGCTGTCAGTCCACAGGGGACTGTTAAGTGCAAGAGTGGGCACCTGAGGACGGACAGACTTTAAGCCAAGGCCGCTTCCGAGTTTCCCTTCCCTAGTCACCTTGGTCCCAACATGGTGTGCCTCAGTTTACCTATTCGTAGGATGTAGACATTTGGCTTGACTCTATTTTCTGAACTGACAATGCTGTGCAGGTATGCTCAAGTGTATGTGTGTGCATGCATGTAGGGCAAAAGGATAGCCTTGGATGTCATTCCTCAGGCGTCACCAGATCTTCTTGAGACAGGATCTCCAGCGAGGAACTGGGCTTCACTGACTCAGCCAGGCTGGCTCGCCAAGGAACTCCAGGAATCGGCCTGTCTCTCCCTCCCTCGCACGGGAGCACATCCATGCACCCTACCTCTGGCTTTCACACAGGTCTGGTACTTGAACTTGGGCCCTAACACACACAAAGGTGAACATTCGACTGACCGAGCCATCTCCCCAGGCATGCACCCACAATCTTTATGATACTGAACACTTCTCGTACCCCATGAGGGATTTTAATTTTCTTGCCTCCTAGTGACTCACAGCCTCCTTGTAACTAATTCTGAAAATGGAAGCAGAGAGAAATTTGTACTATAAAAACAGATTAACATAAGTAGGAAGTCGGAGAGATAGCATTATTCACAGAGGTCCTGGAAAATTCCACAGCCAGCAAGAAGACAACACTTGATTCAACACTTTTGCTGTATCTTTCATCCCCATCTTCCTGGTAACCTTCCTACCTGATTCCTGAGTATATTTAGAAGCTGCCACACAGCGAGGGGCAACAGGCATATGTAGCAGAAGCCCAGAGTGCTCAGAGCATTTAAAAAGCCTAAAGAGACCAAGTAATGAGGAGCAGGACATTATTTTAAGGACTCTTAAAAATGTTCTCCTTGGGACCAGAGAGGCAGCTCAGCTATTAAGAAACACTGGCTGCTCTTCCAGAGGACCCCGGTTCACTTCTCAGCATGCACGTGGTGGCTCGCAACTGTGTGGAAGTCCAGCGCCAGGAAGTATGATGACCTACTGTGGCCTCGACAGGCCCTGCTTGCACATCACACACACACATTCATGCACGAGGGCGAAATATCCACACATACAAAGTTTAATATTTTTAAGTGAAAAACAGTGTCATTTGAGGGGAACCTTTCAGAAAAGAAAAGAAGCTGTGATCTCAGATATGTGTAAGGAATGTGGCCTAGAAACCAGAGCAGAAGATTCCCCTTGAAAGTGGCTGCAGGAACTCAGGAGGAGGGTTCTGGACCCAGCTAGATCCGGAAAAACAGCAAGAGGTTCACACCCACAAATCTGCAACTTTCCTCATTTGTATATAGGTTAATCCATTTATTTATATCCTTTCTTATTCTAAAAACTACAGCAACAAAAAAGGGGGATCTGAGGCAGTTCACAAAAAGGCATACAAGGTAGCAAATGTAGGTAAACTTGCAACAGGAAAAGTTGCATAATTTTGACAAGATTATTCTTCGAACCTATAGGCCCAGGAGGTCCTTCCATTTTTGTGTGTCCTCTTCAGTTTCTTTCATCAAGGTTTGTAATTTTCACTTTAGAGGTTATGAACACTAATAGGAAAAAAAAACGAATCTTTAGAAATAATAATAATATGCATTACAGCCAACTCACTTTCAACCAACTTGCCAAAAACAAATATTAAATAAAGGACAATCTCTTTAATATTCACTGCCAGGAAAAGTAAATATTCATATGTACAAGAAAGAAACTCGAACCTATCTTCCACCCCATTAAAAAAACAAACAAACAAACAAAAACCTCAAGGAGCTGAAGAGATAGCTAAGAGATTAAGCCCACTGCCCACTCTTGCAGAGGACCAAGGTGGGTTCCCAGCACCCACATGGTGGTTCAAAACCTTCTATAACTCCAGTTTCGGGAGATCTGATGCCTTACTCAGCCTCTGTCAGCACTGCACTCATGTGGTACACGACTACCTCCCTCCTTCTCTCTCTCTCTCTCTCTCTCTCTCTCTCTCTCTCTCACATACACACACACACAATAAGTAGATAAATCTTATTTTAAAACTTGAAACATATTAAATACCTAAATTTTAGATCTAAAACTATCAAACTAGTAGAAGGAAAACTTAAGGATCCACACTTCAAGCTTTAGTAGAGGCAATAGATTTTTTTTTTATAAGAGTACAAAAGAAACAGAATGCTATGGATATGGGCATTAACAGAGGATGCTATGGACATGCTCCTTAGGTGGAGAAGGATATATAGAAGGCTATACTTAAGCCATTATGACTCAGCCAGGACGTCTCTGGGGAGACATGATCCCAGCCTTCCCTGGAGCTGCTGTGCCTCCTAGAGAGACTGTCCCTAGACTTCTGAAGTCATCTATTCTAGGTCTAATTCCAAAAGGCACCTTTGATTACAATCCTGTCAACTTGCCACCACTTCTTGGCAGCCAGAACCTTCCAGCTCAGGGTACATTGAGTGGTTCTGTATCTAATTTCACTCTCAGCACTGTGATGGATGATGACAGGTACCTTGGCAAGTGGTTGTGTCAGGCATGATCATAAACATCTTATCTTTATTTATCAGCCAAGAACCTCTTTCAGGGTTACCTGTCATGGTCAAGGTCAGGAAGTCTGTTCTTGGTGTATTATAGACAGAAGAAAGGGTGAAATGGTGGGACGTTGAGGGATGCTCGCACTTGGAAGCTTTTGGTGAAAGAAAAATATGGCAAGATCTAGAAATAGCCAGAAAGGGCATCAGAATTCTAGAGAGAGGACAAAATCCACAGATCCAGGATTTCGCCAGGGGACAAAGTTTAGAGACCCCCAAGGCATCTGTCTTTGTTTGCATCCTGTGGCTGTGAAAAAAAAAAAAAAAAAACCAAAAGCAATCTGGGGAGGCAAGGGTTTGTTTGTCTTCCATGCCCCGTTGGAGTCCATCACTGAGGGAAGCTAAGGCAGGAGCTCAAACAGGGGACCACTGCTTACTGGTTTGCTCAGTGGGGCTCCGTATTCCCTCCCAGGACCGCCTGTCCTGGTGCCACTCACATCAATCATTAATCAAGACCGTGCCTTACAGACAGGCCCACCGGACAGTCTGGTGGAGGCAATTCCTCAGCAGAGATCCCTTCCCCCAAGACATGTCCGGGTTTGTGTCAGGTTGACAAAATTCAGCCATCACTGCACCTAAAGACAGAAGCATTCACTGAGCGTAGGTCGTTTCCAAAGCAAGCAGGTGCAGCGAATGTAGTGCTGAGTGAGTCCCAGACAGGGCACAGAGAGAGAGGCCGAAAACAAGAGTGAAACAGCCACAGGCCTTCCTGACAGCAGCAAACTTGGGAAGCACAGAAGTGCCTGCCAGTTTGTAGGGAGTGATGTCACTTGAAGAAAAGGCTTTGTTTGTGTAAGGTCTCCTGAGGAATGGAACTCAAAAAACTTTTTTTTTCCCCACCTCAGCAATATTCTCCCATGCTCTCACATCTGAACAGTTGCTGATTCTTTGTGCTCTTCACGTTTCGTAACAGAACTTTGTTGCAGCATCTACTCAGAAATAGATGAGTTAAATGCCTGGAGTCCCCAGGCTTTGCATGTGGTAGCTCTAAGTCCTTATAACAATTGCATGAGGCTCTAGAAACCATGATTGCATGCACAACCACACCCTGCATCACCCTGTAAGCAAGACAGTTCCACCAACCACATTAACGATTCAAGAAGAAGGGCAGTCCTTCTCAACCTATGGGTCATGACCCACAGGGGGTCAAAAAACCCTTTCACCAGGGTTGACTAAGGCCGTCTCGGAAAACACAGATATTTACGTTGTGATTCATAACGGTAGCAAAATTATCGTT
This sequence comes from Psammomys obesus, assembly GCF_907164565.1. Taxonomy (NCBI): domain Eukaryota; kingdom Metazoa; phylum Chordata; class Mammalia; order Rodentia; family Muridae; genus Psammomys; species Psammomys obesus. The sequence continues at coordinate 10,094,419 of NW_026585691.1, read as the reverse complement.
ATGAAGAAGCAACAAAAATAATGTCATGATTGGGAGTCACCACAACATGAGGAACTGTATAAGGGTTACGGCATTAGGAAGGTTGAAAACCACTGGTCTAGGGGCTTTCAGGAGATACAAAACCACTTTCCAAAGAACGGAAGGGAAGCCCTTTGGTGCACCACAGTAGACTTCTTGCTAGGGAACCCCTCTACCATATCACAGCATGGAGCCACTTGCTAGGGAAGTCTTTTGCTGTAACACAGGATGAGATGCTTGCTCCATTTCTCCCTGTTTCTCCCAGAGTACCACTGGCCTGGAAAGAGCTGCAACTGAGAGAACAAATTTGTTTTCCGTGCAGAATGACTCCCTGGGACAGTGGCTCTGAAAGTTTAATGGCCATGACATTTGCTTTCCTAGCTTATTAAAAATGCATTCTCTGAGTACTTAGCCTGTGAGACTGTGGCTCACTGGACACAGTCCAGGATCTGTTGTTAAGCCTTTCGCCACTCCGACAAAGGCAGCAGAGGTGAACCACACCACCCCGAGCAGATGTCGCTACGTGGTAAGGCCAGCTGAGGTTAGGACTGTGGAGAGGCCAGAGTCGCCTGAGTCACCAAAATTCAGATCATGAGTGGAATAAGACCAAAAAAAAGAAAGAGAAAAAAGAAAGCAAGAAACCTTTAACAGAAGCAAAACACAAATACAAGCAAAATGGCTTCAAAAGAGAACAAAACTGAAATTCATAAATTAAAGCTCCAAGGTCTTATTTCTTTCATGGTGCCTGCTAGAAAACTGAGGGGTTGTTTGTTTGTTTGTGTAGATTTTTTCCAGATTACAGGGGTTGGTTCTTGTTTTTGTTTTGGAGTTTGTTTGATTTTTTGTTTGCTTGTCTGTTTGGTTGAGAGGGGGTCCGTGTAGCCTACACTGGCATGGATCTTACTGTAAAGCCCAGGATGACCTTGAATTCCTGATCCTCCTGCCTTAATGCCCCTGATGCTGGGGTACCAAGCTACATACCACCACACCTGGTTTAAGCAGGGCTGGGGATCAAATACCAGGCTTCATTCATGCTAGGCAGGCGCTCTACCTGACCTATATCCCCAGCCTGACTTTTCCCAGCTTTAAGTGAGAATCTGTAAGGCCTCCATCCTGCTACAAAATGAGACCACTGATATTTATTTGTTCCAATCATATGGGAGAAAAGTAGGCATAGCCCTATTCTTTCTACCTGGGATGTTCAGACAAAGCCAAAGGGAGAGGCACGGAGCTTAGTTCATTGACGGAGTGTTTGCACGACACCCTGAGTTTAATCCCCAGCACTGGTAAAACAGATTTGGAAAAGGTTTGGTTTTGCTTTTGTTTTAAGCCAAAGGGGAAGCAGCCATCTTTCTCCCTCAAAAAGGAGCCAAATGACAGAAACAGCTCAGGTCCCTAGATAGCATCCTGGGCACATGCCAGCTCTGCATTTTCTGTCAGAAGTGTTGTCAGAAATAAGTACATTAAATCCCAAACTTAAAGTTCACTTTTTATATTTCTGTTGCCAGCACACATACGATAACATATGATCAGGCTTTTTTATTTATTTTTTTTTTTTTTGCAGTTCACATTAGTAATTCATAATAACGAGAAGACCTTGCCTGTGGCTTCCCGGGGGGGGGGGGGGTTCTAACTGTTGATAGAAAGATCATCTGTTGTTTTCTGAGAGCTGAACACCGATATGTTTGCTGCCCTCCCCCACAGAGTTCTGAGACTATCACACAAAGAAAGAAACAGCAAACACAAGAAAGCAGCGAGGACTCAGTCCAAACAGGGGCTGTCAGGCCAGGAGCTCTTCCTAATAATATGTTTGCTACACTGAGAGACGGTGGTTGCATTGACGATATTACTCCTACAGAACATGGAATGTAAGTGTGGCTTGGCAATAAATAAACTCTGTGTTTATCAACTTGGTAAGCTATAACAATCATTAATTACTATATGAAACATCAAAACAATCTCTCAGGGATTCTTAAGAGAGAACCTTGACAGGTTCTCTCTTTATCTGAGTGTTTATGCCCAGCACTCAGGAGGCAGAGGCAGGTGGCTCTGAGTTTGAGGCCAGCCTGACCTACAGAGCGAGATCCAGGACAGCCAGGGCTACCCAGGGAAACCTTGTCTCAAAAACCAAAAAGAGAGAGAGAGAGAGAACTTTGCTTTTATGACTAATGGAATAACACATCCATACATACATATGTGACAAAGCCAGTCTCCCAGCAATTCCTGTAAGATCAAGCTGAAACACCCAAGAAAGCTAACAGCATCCTGACGTCACAGAAGCCTGTTCTTGTGGAGCTCAGTGATGGATACATTTAATAACGGTGTGATGCGTTTGCATCTTGAGCAGCTTGCAGCTCCCTCTGAGCTGAATCTGTGCCTTTCATTACCCCCCTTCTCCCTAGAAGGCTGAAGGCTGAGCCCTCACCCCACATTTCTTCTCACTGGGAAAGTGACACTACAAACCTAGCCCGATGGGTTCAACTGGAGACAAAGGGACACTGTGTTCCCACCTCTGGGGTGTGAAAGGATGTAAGGCACCGGTTGTGTCTCTTATACACAATGAGAGATAGTATCTTTCCCTGCTCTTCATAACCAAGGAGCAAGAAAGAATCTTAGAGCAAAAGCAAGAGAGAAGGATGGGCGGGGCAAGCTCTGACAGAGCCTCTGCCTGGGCTGCTCACTGCCTGTTGGAGTCAGATCTTTCTACTCTCAGCTTCCTTGTCAATCTGCCTTCAAGGTCCTGTCAATCAGTGGGACACCTGATGGAGACTCCACCGGGCGGCTTTCGTCAAGTTGACATAAATCCAGACATATCTGGGAAAAGGGAATTTTAATTGAGAAAGGTTGATATACAAGCAAGTCTGGCACGTACTTTTCTTGATTAATGACTGATGTGGAAGGGCTTAGGCCACTTTGGATAGCACCACTCCTGGGCAGGTGGTCCTGAAGTTTTATAAGGGAGCAGACTGAGCAGGCCGTGAGGACCAAGTCAGGAAGCAACACTCTTCCACGGCCTCTGCATCTGCTCCTATTTCCAGGTTCCCGCTCTGCTTGGGTTCCTGTGCTGACTTCCTTGGTTGATGGACTATGATGCAGAAGTGTAATCAAACGAACCCTTCCCTCCCCAAGCTGCTTGTGGTCGTGGTGTTTTATCACACAATAGCAACTCTAAGACAGAGACCAAGGAAAGCTAGGCAGGAAACTAGACCACATCTGCCTCCTCCGTTTGCCTGTCCTATGGCTCTGCACACTCCTACAGCCTCACCTGGTTCTAAACCACCTGACTCCGCTTCTCAGAAGCCCAAGATGACCCAGGAGCCACCTAGGTGACCAATTTCACAGGTTAAATGCTTCCATTAAATTCCCTAGCATGAGCCTGTTTCCTCTGTAGAGTCTACAGGCAATTCCATCGAGGCCACCTAGATGAATGAGGAAGGATGCCTTTTTTTTTTTTTTTTTAATATTGTACTTGAGCCAGCAAGATGGCTCAGCAAACAAAGGTGCTTACTGCCAAGCCTGACAGCCTGAGTGGGATCCCCAGATCCCACACGGCTGAAGAAGAACCCACGTTCTGAGCCATCCTCTGGCCTCCATACTTGCACCAAGACATCAGTGTACCAGCATATATACAGACAGGGCACACACATACACAGATGCACACAAAATAAATAAAAATGATAAAATTTAATATTGTCCTTTTATGAAACCTGTGCATTGAGTAGAATGGACCTCAGCTGTGTCTGGGGGTCCTAGAGCTATGACTGGACTAAGCTCCTGTCTCACAGCACTGACAGCAACAAGACAGCAGTGTGGGGCAGTCATGGCCAGGAGAGTGTACCACTATTCCCCGAGGATCCTGTGGCCCCTGATGGCACGGAGGACACGGAAGGATTCCTGAGAACCTGGACATCTCCTTTGTACTCTGACCTGTAAGAATGTGACTTCAGCTTTTCAAAACTACACTACGCCCATTTTTCTACACAAGTCTCTCATGATCTGTTATTTCTTCCTTCTCGGCGTTCAGCCTCTTTGACCACACATCAATCTCACACTGACCACAGGGAGAGCTGGGCAGGGCCCTTCGACACAGATACAGAATCCAAAGCAAGGCCAAGAAGTGTAAGCGCTCATCAAAACAAAACTCAGATTTTTTTCACTTCAGAGAAGCTCTGTGGCAGCAAGAGGCCATTGTCATTGTCAGTCACATTAATTGGTAGCTACGATTTTCACTTGTCAAAACAAATATGAAATTTAATGTTTTCTAACTAAAAATAAGTCAGTACCACAACCTTCCATATATTATTACTCCCAGTTTCTCCACATACACCTCATTGAAGACTTATTATGACTGTTTAATATTTTTCTTCCAAGGAACTGTCTTCCTTATACCATAATTTTTCACACCATGATATTAATGTTGTCTTCTGTGCCCATGTAACTCATTTTTTGCAAATTTGAAAGCAACATGAACAATATTGGGATAACAAATCAGAAAGAGCTATTTAATACAATGAAATGCTGCCAATTTTTATTTCATCTTCTTTGAAAATATCTCTATGCCATACACGCATACATACACACACATACATATACACACACACGCATATTCATTCTACTCTGAGAAGCTGATCAACACACACATTTAAATATACCCTTTCCAAAACCACCCTCAGTACAGTATGTCAGTACAAGATTTTGTATCTATATACCTACAAATGGAAAGGTAAAAGCCAAAACACAGCCAATAATTTTATTCTCCCAGAAAATGTTTAAAAAAATAAAATAAAAAAGCATGAAATCTAAATGAGAAAAGGGTGAGGGGAATGAGCAGTAGCCAGTGAATTTCTAATCCAAGAGTCTCAATTGAGTGTATGCACCAGAATTACAGAGAGATATGTCCAACCCATGGCCCCGGGCCACTTGTGGCTGAGGACAGATTGACCAAAACCAACACATAAGCACAAATCTACAAGAGTATGAGTTTTTGCAGGGTTTTTATTTCTTAGGTTGGTTGGCTTGGCTTGGTTTGGGCTTGGTTTTGGTTTGGTTTGGGCTTGGTTTGGTTTGATTTTGTTTCATTTCTGTTACCCTATATATAGTGGCTGAGTATAAATTTTGTAGATGACATCATGTCACATGTCACAATGTCAAAACTTCGTAGGTGGACACAGATCATGGAAGCCTCAGGATCCAGCACTGTCTTCTGGCCTCTGTGGGTGCTACAATCACATGCATAGACCCACACACAGATGCATATGTAATTTGAGGAAAGAAATTAATACCATACACATATATGAATTTCTTTAACTCAACAAAATAAATCATAACTAAATATTAAAATAAAAAATAACTTTTTAAACTGAAACATCTTAAGAGGCAAAGATGAGATCCATGCAAGAGGAAAAACTGTTCAAAACAGGAGAACAATCCCGTACCCCAAGTTATTAACTATCTCCTCTGATACCCTCCCTCACACAGCAACCTGTGTTTCTCTTAAGAGAAATGCCAGTGGTTTGTGGCTGAGGAGGAGGCAGTGCAGGGTGTAGGGAAGTAATCTTTCTCTCATGAGTAGAGTGGCTGCACCCTCCGCCAGCCAGGAAACTGCCCTTCTCTTTCTCTTTCCTCAGGCTAAGTTGTCAGTGCAGCTGGCTCACTCCTCTCCAAGGGAGTCATGGGAAAGTTTTCAAGGGTGATAATGTCAATGTGCTTCTGAAAAAACTACCAGAATGTGATGGTTTTTATATATAAAATGTAAGAGCTATAAACCTATAAATAACCATCTCCAATTAACCTTCCTCTACCTTCCTTGTCTTTCAAATTGATCCAAGCTCACTCGCCTCCAGAAACCAATTACAATTGGCACTTGCTTTTCTTCAGATGTATCTTTTCTTGTTTATGCTGCTACTGCTGGCTTGTTATAATTCATTCCTGAAAATTCATGAGCCAGGCTGGTTTTCAGTTTTAACTAAATTTTACTTGCACCTTTTTTTGGATCTGTTCAACAATTCATCCTTCAGTCAATGACACTTAAAGAAAAAAAAAAAGTTCACCAGGACAGATTCAAATTGAACGGCCAGAAATAAAACAAACCCAAGTCCAACTTTAAGAATTAAGCTAGTGTTTGTCTGGCATTCTGCTATTCTCTCCAGCTCCTAGAACTGCCCTCTACTCAGAATCCATCCTCTTTATCCGTCGCCATGAGTGATAACCTCCATTTCCACATTATCATTTTACTGCCTCTCAAGTGCCTCGTTCCCACCAGCGTATACGTATGTTCAAATCTTCCCGGTCTTAAAATGTTTGTGCTACTCTCTTTACCTTAGCATTACTATGAGATCTTTTCCACATCGGTTAATTTAAAGAGTTTCCAGCTGTTGCTCCCCCATCTTCATGGATTAATATCTCCAAAACACAATGAACCTGCTTTCCTCCCTCACCACAGAGAAACAACTCTGGTTAAAAGTACCAAATTCTCCCGTCCTGCTGAGACAAAGGAATGTTGCTCAGCTGTGAAGAGAAAAGGAATCATAAGCTCAATGGACAGTTACCAGCCTCTGTCTCCCCTAGACCACCCCATAAGTCTACAATGTCTCCGCCTTCTTCCTAAACACATTCTCCCAGCTGCCATGACACCTAATTTCTATTCCCCATATCATTCCTTCATGGCTTCCTTTCTTGGGTCTTCTTCCTCTATCTGCCTTCTGACGGTTATCTTCACCTACTTGTCTACTTAATTAAAGTCTTCTCTCAAGAGGAATGTCAAATAGACCCAGACACCATCTAGATGCCAAGCACTCCCCATTATACCTTTCTAACCATGGGCTCTCCCCAGGTTCAAGAAAATGTCCATTTGCAAACCTGAAAGGTATCTGCTTAAAATGTCTTACTGTGTATTTAACATGAAGCTCAAATTTAACAAATCCAAGACACGATTGACTGTCGACCCCAAAACCTGAGCCTATGTAAGGCTTCCCAACCTAATTTCCCAACCCTGCTCAGCTATTGTTCTCAACCTGTGAGTAGTTTCCTTCATCTCATGATCTCACCTCACCTGCCATTCATCAATCCACAGTCTGATACTTCAGATTCTAGCCATGGACACAACATGTCCAATTCACAGTACTTCCCTCACTACAGCCTGAAGTTAAGACCCCATCTTTGAACTGACGCCATGGCCTCCTAAATCACCTCTTTGGGTTTTAATCTTGCTTGCCCTACAATAAATCTTATTGGTAGACAGAGCAGAGATAGGTTAATAAAAGAAAATGTCTCCAGCATATGGCATTAGATTACACCAAGAATTACATCTAGCTCTTCACTCTGCCTGTAATTCCCTGTGGTGGCCTTTACAGTTTCCTCTAGAAGAATTTCCTAGTTTTAATTGTTCATATCTATTGCACATGGCATTGGGCTGTGCAGACATTTTCATACAAGTATACATTATACATTTCATACATTATAAATTCAGCACATTCCCCCATTCCCCACTCGACTGTTTCTCACCACACACACACACACACACACACATTCCCCTTTGGCACCCTGCAGCATTTCACTTCTACTTTTATGTCATACATACATACATGATTTTAGGTATCTATATAAAATCCAGAAGCCGCAAATCCTCCAACAATACCCTTTATTCAGCTTATAAACTTAAATTAGTATCTGTCAAACTTGAGTGTCAAATGAATGATTCTAAGACTGGAAGTGGATGAGAAATGAGAAATATGAGAAATGAGCCTAAAGCACCTCGTCGTACCATAAAGAACAGAGGTATTAACACACACATCTAACATATACACATACAACATACATTAACACATACACACTACATCATGAAAGCATACACGCAGCATATACACATACACCCACAACATATGCACATATACATATACCCACACATGCACACACAACAGACACACACAACCACAACATATGCGTATGCATACAACATACACACATATATACATACAGCACATAGACACACAATACATGCAGGTGACATACATACATATATACCCATACACGCATAACACAACACATATGCACGTATGTGTTCAATACATACACATGCCATGCACACATACAATAGAACAAAGGGACAGAGCAGCCAGGTGGAACGCCCAATGACCAATGTTAGAATCATTTGAGCAACAAAAGAAAGTAATATTGGATTATATAACCCAAAGTTTAAAACCTGCACGTCCACTTATATAAGTCAGAATTGAACAAATTAATGAATGAGAGAAAACCAACTTCTCAGGCAGAAAAATTCCAAATATGCCATGTAGGTCCGGGTGACAGTCACACCCCTGAAGAAAACAGCATTCAAGATCCGTGCTCTCCCTCACATCACCACACCTACCCTAATCATGAAATCAGTGTCAGAGAAACTCCACCACGGGAGATCTTAACAAACACCTGCCCAGTGCTTTTCAAAGCTGTCAAAATCAACAAAACAAGAAATTCTGAGGAGCTCTCTCATTGAGAGGAGCCTAAGAAGATACAACTGAATGCAGCTTGTCATCCTAAGTAGGATTCTATAATAGGAAGAAGACATTTGGAAGGAAGGAGTCTAAGGGCTTATAATTCTCAACAGAGCTTGAAAGCCTGAGTCTTATTTTCACATAGAATATATACTTGATGAGCTGGGCTGGAGGGGAAAGGGAGCTCCCATTTCTGAGGAAAGGGGGAGGGGGAGAGGGAGAGGGACTGGGAGGGGAGGAAGGATGGGGATACAACAAGGATGTGAAGTAAATTTTTAAAAAATATTATTTTAGCATGCAAGAGAATCATGTGGCCAGCTTATGAAACACCTGATAACTGGGTTCAGTTCCCAGAGTTCCTGATTCCTTGGGGCTTGCATTTCTAAACAGTCCTAAGGAATATGCATCCTGCTGTTCCCAGCACCACATATCAAGAACCACCAAGCAAAGCTGAGTGTGTTAACCCACCCCTACACAGTAAGTAGTTACATTACCTGTCTTGGGGGGTCATAGCCTGTACCCCAACAATAGTTTCAGCCACCCATCCTGAAAAAAGCAATTAAATTAGCCAAATTAATAGCGAAAAGCAAGAGAAGGAGGTGCATGTAAGATGGTCACACTGGGAAAAGGGACAAAGTGACCCAACAAGCCCCAACCTCTCCACGGTCCTGACATGAGGAGAAGGTTTAAGTAGAAAAGAAGAAACATGCATAACCAAGCAGTCTGGCCAAGGTGAGGTCCTAGCCCACTGTCTCAGCTCCAAGTCTCTCCTGAAAGGTCACATGACAAGCTGTAAACTCTTTTCCCCAGAAGACAAAGTCCTTCTCTGGCTGACCTAAGGGCTTCAAACCTTTCTTCTCCAGCAGGGAAATCCCAGAGAAACACTGACTTCTTGGCTTGGTTGTACAATAGTCGGGAGCTAAAGAGAAAGGGTACAAGTCTCTTTAGACTACGTTAATTCTTGCCAGACAGCCTGTTACAGTCAGCCAGTGAGTTGGTTAGGTTTAGTTGGTTGGTTGGTTGGTTGGTTGGTTGGTTGGTTGGTTGGTTGGTTGGTTGGTTGGTTGGTTGACTCATTAGTTAGTATTATCAGGAAGGGACTCTCGACACAGCTACCAACCATATGTGAAAGCACATCAGCAGACTTCCCTACCCATAAAAGAAGGCACAGATGTCATGCTCTCATTCATTAATGGGTAAATCCGTCTCAGCCAACCAGAGGACTTGAAAGTTTCATGCGGTCGAAAGACGACAAGAGCAAGAGTTGGGTGACGCCAGAACCCTTGAACGTGCTCTTGAGCTACTGCATCAGCCCGGTGCTGGAGCCCGCACTACTCCAACATTCCTGTGTGAGTTTAGATATTTCCTTACCCTCTGAGCCAGTCTGGGCCTGTGCCTCTCAGTGGCTTACAGACAAGGTTTCAGATCCCATCTCCTTCTGTACACTCATTGACTAGCTCCAGCCATCCTGACATCAGCTTTCCCAAATCGATGCAGCTCATCCTGCCTCTGGCACCCTCGGGGACAATTCTTTACCCTGACATTCTGTCCTCGAGTCTCCCCCACGGCTGCCCCCTCCTCACCTGGGCTTAGCTCCAAACATGACTTCTCCAAGGCCAGCTACCCAGACTGCCCAACCCAAGTGCCACCCCCAGCACTCTAGCCTGCTGCCCTGCTTTACTTCCTGGGAATTTACACTGGCCTGTTCTTTTTCAGTCCCCACAGGCCTCTGCCGTTTCACGCTCTCGAGAGGCACAGCCCTCTTTGTTCCTTGTCAGTTTTCATATCTTGTGTGCCTAGAACTGCGAGGGATGCTTGACAAATGTTTGCTGAACAGATGAATTAACTGAACAGCTAGCATATGCCCGCTTTAAAATAAGTTCACACTTTGTCCAAATGTGAGAATTTCAAGATGACGGACAGCCGACGGTGTAAGGGTATCTTCTTAACGACACCCTTAAAAAGGCAGCACTCCGTGTAGGGAACCATATGTTGCATCTATATATAGTGTACTCAGAAAAAAAAAAAAACAAGCCACGTGTCACCAAAACATCCAAGGGACAGAAGCCAACAAGACCCACACGCCAAGCCACAGCAATGCCAAGAGCAATGAAAGCAAGTGACAACTTTGAAAAGTTGCGAGGGCCGAGGACGGGAAAAATATCTTGCCCCCAGGGGAGGGAGATTCATGTTACCAAGGCAAGAAAAAGGCAAAGGATTAGCCCACATGTTTGTGTTTGTTTAAGATCGGCATCTGAGCTGGGTATGGTGGCATATGCCAGTCATCCCAGGACTTGGGGGGCTGAGGCAAAAGGACTGTGGGAAGTTCAAGTCCAGGCTACACACTGATTTCTAGGACGTCCTACATTATGGCGTAAGACCCTGCCTCAAACAAAAATAAATATGTAAACAAATAAACGGGTGGATGAATAGCGGTATGGGTTTTGACAGACGCGGAGGAGTGAAGTCACAGCCCTGACTCGTGCCCAGCAGGTCGAGCTGGCTTCCTTAGACAGCAGCAGGGGAGCAAAGGCAGGCTGAGAAGGGGGTGTGGGCATGGAGCACTGCAGAGCATTTCCCACTCCGCCCAGAGTGCACGCTGGGACCAGGAGGCATGGGGGTGGGGGAGAACCTTTCCTTCTATAGCATCTCTGAGTTCCTGAGCTCTGAGTGGGTCCCCCCACACTGAACTCACACTCCACGGTCTAAGGACCACCAAGCATCCAGGGGAAGAATTTGGGTTTTTTTGTCTTTCAGAAATTTACTTTTAAGCCCAGGGGATGTTTTCCGTCTCCTTCTCTAGGAAGAAATAATAAGCACCCACTGACTTTCCAGTCAGACCACAGCCAGTAACGGGGTCAGTAGGAACCCTCAAGCACAGGTCCCTCCCTCAAACAGGGTGTGTGTTGGGATTTTCAGCCCTAAGTTGAGAGTTCTGTGCATAGCAGCTGCACAGTTGTTTTCAGACGGGTTTACAGACAGAACAATCAATCGCAAAGTGCTTTTAAAACAAGTTATGCTTTAACCTTACCCTTTGATGATTTACCACCAATTGTAATGGTTCCTGGTTCCTGTGAACACACTTGCATTGGTCTCTTTTGGTCTCTGGTTTGTGGACATGCTTTTCATGCCCTGTCTCTGCTCTCAATGTAAGTATTTTGTCTAATGAAGACAATGGGTCTTCCAGATTGTTCTATCAAGCCTATTAAAGAGGAGGGGGCTAAGGAGATGGCTCAGCAGTTAAGAGCACTCGGTGTTCTTCCAGAGGAACCAGGTTCGGCTCCCAGCATGTACACAGTTGTCTACAACCATCTGTAATGCCAGTTCCAGAGGATCCAGTGCCACCTTTTGGGCGACATAGGCAGCAGGGACACGTGCAAAATAATGCAGCCTGATTAGGGAGGTGAAATAGGATTGACTGTCTGAAAAACTGCAGAGCAGATAACAGACAAACTGAGAAAAGGCATGACTTGATAACCCTAGAGAATCTCTATAACCCTAGAGATTACCAACTTCACAGGTACAATCTGCATACAGGCATGGGAAATCTGAAAGCAAGACATCTCATCTGGCCAGCACAAGTTGAGAAGGCCATGACTTTCTACTCAAAATGAGTGTCTTTGAAAGTATGAAAGGACATCTTTGGGGAGGACTTACTCTAAACAGGAAATAAGGAGTTGGTTCAATGACGATGCTAACGCTCAGAGGAGAATAACCATATAACCTTGAATTTTGCAATCTCTAACTTGGATAAAAGAAAAGTAACCCCTGGCAAGAGTATACATCCGAGGGCTGAGGGCGTGGCTCAGTTGGTGCAGTGCTTGCCTAGCATGCGTGAAGCATAATGGTTCACACATAATGAACCACGTGCATTGGTCTTAGTGACATGTGCCTGTAATCTCAATACTTGGGAGGTGAGCACAGGAGGATCAGAAGTTCCATCCTCAGTTACACAGTGAGTTTAAGGCCAGCTTGGGGTACAAGAGACCCTATTACAAAAGGAAGGAAGAGAAGGGAATGGAATGGAAGGGAAGGGAAACACTTTCTTCCCATCTTCCTTAAAGAACTTACCATAGCTTTAAATTATAATACAAGCTCTTCTCCTTGAAATATGTATATTTCTATATATAACTATATATATATATAACTATATATATATATCCATCCTTTGGAAGACCAAGTTGGCCTTTTGCCTGCTGGCCTTGTGTGTACTCTATGAATGTTCGTCTCAAGAATCTTGGAGGCATCACCTTGAACTGCAAACAGCAAGAAAGATGATGCCCTTGTTCTGGCTTCTGTTGGTTGCAGCAGCCTAACTTGAGGGAGCTTTTTACTTTAAATTGCGAAACTGCCTCTTGTTACCAGGAAACACTTTTCTAGTCTCTGACTCAAGTCAAGTAGCCACTGCAGATGGCCTCTTCTCCCCCCTGATAAGGCATGAAAACAATGAGTGCCGTCCAGTGCTCTTACTTGAGGACCAGATGCTTTCTCTTAAGAGACTGTTCATACTGGACTGTATCTACATGGCTATGTACAGTTGAGTTGCCCTTCTGCCTTTGCAGTCACGGTGAATTCTTGCGGTATACACCACATTCTGGCTTCATTATTGGTAATGAAAGGCTTTCTTTCTCGTCACCCTTGGGAGAAAGACTTCTGGGCTGGAAGAAAATTTTGGTTTTAGTGTATTTCTCCAACAGGTGTCAGCCACTGTTTTCTTGCTTAGTCACTAAAAATATCTTCAAACATCAAAACCTCTTCAAAGCGCCATCTGTGGCAAATGCTTGTGACGGGCTGTGCCCACGGCCACTGGGCAAGTGGGAAACTTGCCATACACTTGGATTGGGGATTTGGGAAATTCTTAGCAGCTGACACACCACATCTCCCTCTTTCTCTCCTCTCTCTCCCCCCTCTCTCTCTGTTCATAGGTGTGCACATACGTGTGTCTGTGTGCATGTGTGACCCAGAGGTCAACTTGGCTATCTTCCTCTGTCACTCCCCACCTTCTGTTTAGAGGCAAGTTCTCTCCCTGAACCTGAGTTCACTGATTGTGCTAGACTGGCTCACCAGTGAGCCCAAGACGCCCCTTTTCTTCTTCTCCCCAGCATCGGGATTATAGGCAACGGCCTCCACTTCTGACCCGGGTGCTGGAGCCTGAACTCAGGTTCTTAGGCTTGGGTAGAAAGCTCTTGACCACCTAAAGCATCTTCCCAGTCCCTGAAGCTGACCCTTTCAAGGATGTATTTGTTACATTCAATTGAAACTTGGGAGAATCTTTTTGTTTGATTCTAAGTGAGTAAAGGTCAAAATTGACTTTAAGTTATTTTCCTATTGGGGAAAAATATAAATAACTTAAAAAAAAAACATGTTAGAATGGCATCTGGAAATTTTCATGAATGAAAAAAAAAAGTAGCATTTTAAGTATTTCCATGGGTGTGCTTAAATGCTAAAAGACTGTGGTCCATGTAACAGAACAGCCTCTGTGTGTTCTACTGAATCCATCATCTCTCTCAGACATAACAGTGCATTAGCACCCATTGAAACCATAGAAACCATTTGGCAACAAATCACTTGCCACAAACCAGTTTATAATCGGCCTTTGCCAGATGCTTATTTTCTGGTAGAAGTGATGTGTTTCCCCACAAGGAAAACGGATCAGCCTGGGAGCGGCAGGTGGCCATTCTGACACACAGGCAGCGGCAAGCACAGAAGACGGCCATGCAGCAAAGGGTCATACCTGTGTGCCACTCACTGAGAGCTACAGATTAGATTCTTTGTACACTTTAGGAATACAGAGAGCTAAACAAGATGGCCAGAGATATCACTGCAATTCAAAGGCACAGAGTGTGGACGGCTTACCCTTTTGTGTCACAAGCCCTCTTAACATCCTTTAACCTCTCTTCGAGTCTTTAACCCATTTTAGAGCAACATGACCACCAGTTCTTGGTTTGTTTGTTTGTTTGTTTGTTTTTCTTTGATGCTGAGTTACAAGAATTTCTTGCATGTTTTTGGATATTGACTCCCTAATGAAATACACGGCTTGCAATGACTATCTCCATTCCACAGCAAGCAGCTTCAATCAAGTGCTGTGAAGAGGAAAATCCTAAAGTACACAGGAGCAAGGACAGGCAACCCAGGGGCCACGTATTTGCCACTGCCCATCAGAAAGCTCCTTTGGCCCTGAATGTCCTGGGTAGACCCAATGACAGCATAGCAGACATCTGACCTATAAGAGAAAGCCCAGAATGAGGTCTGTAAAGTGAGTGCAGAGCAAGCACGAAGACCTGACTTTAGATCTCCAGATGGTCTTGGCTGCTCGTGTCTGTCTCTTTGCCCTGGGACCTAGTTAGCTGGAGTTAAGATGTTTGAGGCAGTCAGATGTCTTGTCTTGTCTTGGTTGGGTGAGTGTTCCATTCTTTGGTTGTTGTTGCCGCTTTGAGATCCTCGGCAAATGTGGTGGCTGTGAGGACCCTGACAGGACTTCTGAGAGCCAGTGACACAAATGAATAAAAATGGACAAGGAGGAAAGGCTAAGAGGGGCCACGGGAAAGAGCTAGGAGGACCAAGGTTAAAACCAACAGTCAGAGTCCCCGAGGTGGCGGGGGAGGCTGAGTAGGCGGAGGGGCTCCTGCAGACAGACTGCTAAATGATCAAGGTTAAGTCTGGGGGACAGGATAGGACAGATAATAAAAATCACCTGCCTGCATCCAATTCTGGGTGGCCACTGGGGGGTCCCTGGCAGAAAAAGTTTCTGCCTATCGGAGGCTGGCACAGAGCAGTGGTTAGATGGGCCAGCAATGAAAGCTGAGAGAGGCGGTAGAAACAAGCTAATCTGGGTCCACACAGAGGTGAGGTGGGAGGAGAGGCTCCCACAGGCAGGCTGCAGAGGGATGGCAGGAACGAAGAGCTAGAAGGATCCTGGGTCTGCACCGAGAGCCCCCCTCCTTTAAGTATTTTGCCGTCAGAAATTTGGTTATAGCAATGAGAAAAGTGTCAGGCCATACCCACAAACAATCAACGTCCCCCTAAAGGACCCATTTCCTCTGTTTTAACTCCAACCAGCTTCTCAGGTGTAACCTTCCATGACGCCTCACCTCCTATTCCCAAATGTTCCAGAACATAAAGGAAATATGGGATTCTTATAAACTTTTATGACTGGGTTTCCTCTTCACTCCTAAGGATGACAAAATGGAACACTTGTGATATCCTGTTTGTGTTTTATACCCTGTGAAATGGAGTTTGGTGGCCAACACTGAAGACCTGGGGTGACCTAATCCTTCCCTGTATCTGAGTCTGCAAACTCTTTGGATCCATTGTAGCTTGTTAGCAAGCTGAGTGCTTGTGGGACTTTGAGCTTTGGAACCATTACTAAATGTTAAGATGAAAGAACCTGAGCACATCCGCTCCTCTCCAGCCATGCCCTGGGACCAGCCCCAAGGATGCCATCTTATAAGTCCCCTGATGCTTTACAATATTCATTCTCCTCCAGGTTTCTCTGAGACACAGCCCAAGGAAACTCTAATCATCATGCTTATATACAAAACATTCCAGAAAACATGCCTGAAGAAATTGCCTGGCATTTCACTCTTCTTGAATGAGCTTGTTTCATATTTTATTCTAGTTGGTTTGCGTAGGCTAACCCTAAATCCTGGAACAGGCAATGTCATCATATCAAGCAGAGGGCGTGCTGCTGGAAGGTCAATACTGTTAATATCTTACAACACAGGTTTCCAACCAAATTTTTTTTCTCCTTTTGATGCTGCCTTCTTGGGGTGAATGCATTTCACCGAGAACCTAACAAGGGGTGGGCTCACGACATGGTACTCTTCAAGATATAGTGGACCAGAGTGTGGGGACCCATCAGACTACAACATCTCTGCCTCAGAACATCATACCTTCCTATGCCCAACCTGCAAGGATGGAGCAACTGCAGGAACCCAGAAAGGATTACAGGGAGGTGCTGAGAAGATGACTAAATTAATAAACGTTTTTGTACAGACTTTCAACACCCGTGTAAAAAGTCAGGCATGGTTCCGTGCACTTGGAATTATAGCATGGAGAGGCTGAAACAGGAGGCTCCCTGGGGATTTTTGGATGGCTAGTCTTGCCCAGTCAGTGAGCTCTAGGTTCAGTGAGAGGCCTTAAATCAAAGAGTAAAGTGGAAAGCCACAGAATACACCCAAGGTCAACCCATGATCTCTGCACTCATGTGAGTGTACACACACACACACACACACACACACACACACACACACACACGGGGGTGGGAGTTACAAGATAGCTCTTTTATAGCTACTCACAGCCAGAAGGGCCAGTGAAGTCTTTGATCTCTCTCAGGTTTCAACCTCCCTTTGAAATCAAGAGACAAGGAAATACCTTAGAAATGAGGACAGTTGAGAAAGTGTGTATTTGTAGCCCAGTAAAAGCAAACCTAGGCCTTTGACTCCAGAATCATACTGAGGGAAGTTGAGGGCTATTCTCCTTCTGGCGCCATGTGTTAAGATGATGGTCCCTGACCTGTCCTTCCTGTGCCTGTACATCCTGAGAAGCAGAAAAGAAAACATAAGTGAGATGTTTAGTAACTCTAAACAGATAGTCAGGGGAAGCTATCTAATATGAGCACACGAGAAACCCAGCAGCAGAAATAACAAGGGTACAGATGTGAGGGGTCACTGATGGCCCCTGTGGATAGAAAGTGACAACAGTGGGAACAGCAAAAGGAGCAGGAAAGAGACCCTGCCCCGAGTAAAGATGGCAGCACAGGCCAGAAACTGCCCACGAGACAAAGGCACATCATGGACAGGTTCAAACAATGGGATCTGCAGGGTGGTCAGCAAGACCACAGACACAGAGGTACAAACAGAGGGGTCTTACTCCTTGCAATACCCACAGGCAAATGGCAGCATAGACATCAAGGCAGCTGGAGAGCTACTGGCCTGGCCTGACCAAAGCTACTCTTTCTCACAACTGAACTCACTTGTATAAGGTGATCAGAGTAGAACATAGTCGTTCAAGTACTTGTTTTGTTAGAGTTATTAACCATGCTTCTAGCGCTAAAGGAGAAATATGATTAGTCTCCTGAGGCTGATGGAAACCCAGGGCTGCAGCCCTCTCATGAAGCCAAGGGAATGCCACAGCACCTGAATACGGAGAATGTCTCTGCCCTAGGCAGGCCTGACCATGTTCCAAATTATCACCAGGGTTAACCCTGTCTTTTCCTTCCTTAAACACAAGGATTGACAAACTGGGGTGTCTGAGTCGCCGTCTAATTCATCAGTCCAGTGCCCAAGCTCCCACTGGAGGAGGCTCATTCAAGTTTTGCTGGGGAACTTAGGGGGATTTTGCTGTCATTGTCTTCATCCTATTGGTAGCACTAGACTTTTGGAAGCAAACCAAACAATACTGTAGGTGTCTAAAGAAAGAGTTGCGGAGGCCAGAGAGATGACTCAGCACTTAAGAACACGATCTGCTTTCCAGAGGACCAGAGTTCAGTTCCTAGCACCCACCTCAGGTGTCTCACAACCACCTGTGATTCTAGCTCCAGGGGAATCCGATGCCCTCTTCTGGCCTCCTCAGGCACCTGCATCCACATGCAAAGACATACACACACTGCAGTGTTTGAATTACAGTGTCTCCTGTGTGTGAATACTTGATCCCCAGTTGGTGGCACGGTCTGGGGAGGTTTAGAAGGTGGAGTCTCATAGAGGAAGCATGACCCCAAGGACAGGCTTTGAGAGTTGAATGATTTGTGCCCCTTTTAAGTTCACTGTCCCTGCCTCAAACTTATGGTAAGGAATTTGAGCTCTCAGCTTCCACACCGGTCACTGGTTACCACACCTTTGTTCCCACCATGGACTCATATCCCTCTGGAGCCATAAACCAAAATGAACTCTCTTGTCCTTAAGTTGCCTTTATCATGATGCTTTATCACAGGAACAGAAAACTAACACACACACACACACACACACACACACACACACACACACAATTTAAAATAACAAACTAAATCTGCCTTTGAAGGAGCTATGATTCTCCCCCTTTTTCTCCATTCTCTTCCTTGAAGTAATCAGTGTTAACATTTCAAGCCTTCCACACTTCTCTAAAGAGGCGTCTTTCTTTAAAAAGAAATACAATTCTATTGTTACAATAAAATTGAAAGAAAATATTTAATACTCAGCACATATTAATTCACTCAAGAAATTTTTTTTCAAAGCCTCTGTTTCAAGCACTGTGCTAAGGGCTGAAGAATGAACTAAAGAAAACCTGAAGAGCAAATATTATCTGTTATTTCCTTTGATGGAGTGGTTAATGATTACCCCATTCTCCGAGAAATGATGATAATTCAATGGGAAGCAGCAGGAAGTCAAATCAAAGATGGGAGGGCTGTGAAACAGTTAAGGCAGTCTGCTCCCTAGATCTCAAGCTAAAGCCAGTTCTCAACCCAAGAGAGAGTCACAGCTCAGTGAATGCCTCGGTGTTCTCCTGGGTGGCCATTTATCATGCTCATCAAGGAGTGTGGTTCCCTTTCCTCAGGGCTGCTGAGTGCTGCATGACTTTTCCTGACAAAATGTATACAGATGCCTATTTGTCCCAGATAGGGAGTAGACAACAAACCTAAACAATGACACCCAAGCCAAGATTAATGAGCTTGCTGGACCCACAGGAGCAGGGGCAAAGGTCACCCACAGAACTTGGGGAAGGATACTGACAGAACATGGATGAGGGGGTCACTGACAGGAGCACAAGTCAGGGGTTATACGTAAGATCATGGATCAGGAGTTAATGACAGGAGCATGGGGGAGGGGTTACCCTCATGAGCATGGGGGAGGGGTTACTCACAGGAGCATGGGTGACTCCAAACAATTGCATCACCAACAATTCTCTTCTAAGCATGAGTGACAACATCCCAAAAGCTACAACAGGAGTCTCCAACCCAGTTACCCTTCCAGCTCCTCTGAACTCTAGCACTTCTCAAGATCATATAAGCTGAGGAAGGGTTGAAGGTGAGTAAGAGCAGGGAGTGGCTGGAATCTCACATACACAGGCTGTATCTGACGACAGCCTGTTTTCTAGGGGAGGGAGTGCTCTGATCTTCTCTCACACGGGTGACTACTGTAGCTCTGATGCACCCTAAAGAGTGGGTACCACCTCTCACTCGCTGAGCTGGGTTTAGGACCTGAGTTAAAAGGAAAAAGTGGCCTGAGGGCCAAGGTTGTTCTCTCTCTGCTTCTTGACTAATGACACAATGTGGCCGGCTTGATGGACCACGTCCCTTTTAAGATTACACTCAAAATAAACCCATCCTTCCTTAAACTGCTTATCCTCCAGCATTTGGTCACAAGGAAAAAAAAAAAAAAACACCTCAAACCAAGGCCCAGAGAGCATCACACATCACAGAAGAGGGGACAGAGAGCTTGGAAGAGCCATTGTTTGGAGAGGACTGAGGCAAAGCAATGTCTTCTGGGCATGAGATGGTCATTGCACACATGAACTCACAGCAGCTGTGCTCATCTGTACAGGATCAAAACAGTCAAAATTCCATCCTGGAAAAGACAGATGCTCCCAAGGCCCCACCTGTAGCTAAGGAGCGATGGGTAGCTGATGGCTGCTGAAGAAAGAAGAGTCTCTTTTCTTCAGGGTTATGGCCCCTGGCAGGTGGACTTTGCTCCAGTGCATGACCCAAACCCATGCACACGTAAGCAGCACCGATTTGATTCCAAGGATCAAAAACAAAAAAGGCCTAAAATTGGCAGGAGAATGTGTCAGGGGAAGTCTGAGAAGAGCTGGAAGAGGGAATTATGGGTGGGTATGATCAAAATGCACTGTACACTTCTACAAATCCCTGAAGTGATAATAAAGATATTAAAATATAAACAAACAAGTACGTAAATAAAGAGATTGAGCATATCTAGACATATCTAAGACATAAAACACGCAAAGAGAGTAACAGCAGAGCAGACATTACAGTGGGGATTATGGGCAAACTTGAAGGCATATCAATAGGATAGTCAAAGAACAGAAGAGAATCTAAAAAAAAAAATACAGTTCACTGACACACTGAAAAAGAGCTTCGATTGATCTATCACGGGTGTAATCGGAGTTCAATCTGAGTTCCTGAGGGAAAGACGATCGAAATGGATGGGAGACGGTGGGAGGGAGTACCTGAAGAGACACATACCAGCAATCTCCTGTGTTTGAGGAAAACTATAAGTTAGATCTCAGGATGAAGGAAATGTAATTGTTTTTATATAGGTTCTGCCAGATGCTCAACCCTCTGTACCAGACATGCCTGCCTGCCTATCTGTTTTAGGTTGTGTAACGACCCCAGAAACAAATGTCCTGGCATCCTAAACACTTAGTCACTACAAACATGACCGTATTCATTTCTTTTCCCGTTTCTGGGACAAAATGCCTGACAACTGCTGCCAGAGGAAGGAAGGGTTTGTTTTGGCTCGGTTCCCAGATGTGTCCCATCATGGTGGGGACATCACAGCGGTGGGAGGATGAGGGAGCTGGTGACACTCTATCAGCAGCCAGGACGCCAGCTTGTGGGCTGGTGACATCCACAATCAGGGTGGGTCTGCCTTCCTCTTACACATGCAACCCTGGGTTTGTTGCTCATGTGATTTTAGGTCTTGTCAAGGAAACCATCAACACCAGCCATCAAAAATATCTCATTTGGAAATGAGATTTCAGGTATAATCCTACTGAAGTGAGGTCACAAGGTAGAATCTAGAAAGACCAGTGAGTGTCCTTATAAGGGAACAGAGAAATGAGGAGGGGACTGCATGGGGGAGATGGCCACTAGATGACAATACAAAAACCTGAACAGGGAGACCTTCAGCAGGACCCCTTGAGCCTTCTGAGCAAACCCTGACCTTCCAACATCCTGATAAATATACATACATATATATACACATACATGTACATATACATATACATTTTTTACTTCTGGCCCATTCAACAGTGAAGGGAAAAGTCTGCGCTTATGTTGGGGTAAGCCACCTACTTTGTGGTCATGTGTTACAACAGCCCTACAAAACCCACCTCCACAGAGCCTGTCAGAATCAGCAAGGACTATTTTCCCCAAAGTCAGCCTGGCACGCTCCCCCTGGGTGTGAATAGTAGAATAGAAAATGTTGCGATTGGAAAGACTTGTTCAATAGGCTCTGAAGTCACGTCACTGCCCTCCCTCAGTGTCTTCCAGATGAATCCAGACAGAAAGACACCCTTGTTGTAGATTGCAGTCGTTTCTTATACACCATCCCTGCATCCTGACTTGAAACCCACAAAGCTGGAGTATCAGGGAAATGGTTCAAAGAGGACTTAGTGTATCTAGAAAATAATGTTATTCGGAGCTCCTGACAACATTTCCCTTCAGTAGAGCAGAAAGACCAGACTGATGAAGTTCCTAGATAGAATGCCAACCACTCAAAACAAGTTGATGTCCTTTGCCACGCGGAACTTTGCCACCCATAGGCAATGGTCAGAGGCTCACAGGAGGAAAGAGGACCCCCATGGCCTCGGGTGGACCCCTACACATACCGTAATCCCTGCCAGTATGCAGCAAAGTGTTTAAGAGCATGGAGCCCTTGAATTCTGAAATGAAATTCAGCCATAGACTCTGAAAACATGTCATGACAAAAACCTAGAGAACAGAGCAGGGACACGTGGAAAGATGGAGGAGGGAGGTCAGGAAGAGGGGCTATGGAGCCTGACAGCAACTCTGTTGTCCTGATTAGCATTCAGCCATCTACTTCACACCCAGATGTTCGGTAAAACACTGCATCTCCAAGGTTGCTGGGGGGTTTTCGTGGGGGGAGAGGGATAGGGGGAAGAGAAGAGCTTATGACTGAGGGCCTGGCTTCAGAATTCCTAGGTGCAGATGGAGTGAAACAAGCCTGCAGCAGAGGCAGCAGCCACTTGGAGCTGGCCCTGGCCTGGTCTATTTTTAGCAGCAATGCACCATGACTCTGCGTTCTCCCCTAGTATAACTGACAGCAGCATGATCCCACTGGGATCTCTAACCATAGCTAAGGACTCGCAACCGCTCGGGTCCTCCTGGACAAATAACGAAGCCTTTCTAGGATGCTGAGATGTTCAAACACTGCATATTATTTTCCAGAATTTAAAAGGCAAAAGGGAAGGAAGAGATTCAATATATCAACACTGGCTCTTCTTAGCGACTTTTAACCATTCCCTCTAGACACCATAAAGCCTGAGAACTAAGTAAACAGATGCCAGCATAAAGCACAACTGTGATTAATATTTCCTAGCATTAGTAAAAACTGAAGATAGTGCTGAGGTTGGCGTGAATGCAGTCTCCATGTCCATTTGAAGCTATAGAGCAGGCGTAAGCAAATAAGCAAAGTAAGTTCCATGACAGTAATGCCTTCTTGAAAGGTGTGCAGTGTCACAAACACTGTACAAACTGATAAGAGATAATTAAGATGTTATAAGATCACCAAGAGGTCATAGTGGTCCTAAAAATTCTGGTTATTTCCCATTTTAAAATGTAAGGAAAGACTATAGACAGGTTTAAGAACTCTTAGAATGTCAAATCCAGTGTGTTGGGGAAGGGAGGCATCTTTGATTCTATGAAGCAATGAAAAATCATAATAATTAAGAGAATAGCTTTAACCATCAGGGATTGGAGCCGGAGAGATGGCTCAGCAGTTAAGAGTGCTTGCTTAATCCAAGTTCAGTTCCCAGGACCCATATCAGAAGGTTAATCACCATGTTTGACTCCATCCAGTGCCCTCTTCTGGACTCTGTGGGACCTGCACTCATGCAGCAGATATACACATAGGCATAAATAAAAAAAATCTTAAAGGAAGCAATAATAAAGGCAATCTCATAATGTCCAAAACAGAGCTGAACCTCAAGGGTATTGTGCCAAGAAAATAAACCAGTCATAAAACACAAATATTAGCAGGTGTGGTGGTACATGTTGCCTAAACACTGGGGAAGCAGAAACAAAGGACTAGTCTATAGGCAAGTGGGGTGGGAGGATGGTCCAGCCCACTGTGGGTGCTACCAACCCTAGGCAGGTGGTCCTGAGTTGTAAAAGCAAGCTGAGTGAGTCGTGAGGAGTAAAGCAGAAAGGGGAGTTCCTGCATGGTCTCTGTTCCTGCCTCCAGGTTCCTGCTTGAATTCCTGTCCTGACTCCCTTCAGTAATGGGCTGTAACCTGAAAACTGCAAGCTGAAATGCATGTTCTCAGAATTTCATTTGGTCGTGGTGTTTTATCACAACCGTAGAAAGCTAAGACAGCATTTGTCTGGGGTGGACAGGTGTTTGTTTCCCCCCCCCCCGGAAAGTCACACAACGGTGAGACAATTCCAAGGCATGTTTGCCCTCTTCTCTGTGGCCTGTGGTGAGGACCTACTCAGTAACACACCATGGATTGCCTTCCTCCCTTCCCTGTCTCATTACCGACCTCCCTGCGGGTGCTCCCTGGGGCCAAACAACTGTGTACAATGCTTTGTCACCAGGCTTGCCATGGTGAGAGCCCAAGCCAAAAAAGAAAACGAAAAAAGATGTCTGAGACGATTGCTGCCAAAACCATGTGCTATGCAGCCCTCTACGTGTCCAAAGAGCTGAACCAGAGCTCTCACGGGAGGAAGGAAAAAACAGCAACACTTCAGAAGAGCCTTAGAAACTACCCCAGGCAGTTTTAATCTCGTCTGTTTACCAGGGTGCCTCAAAATTTTTCCAAAAAGCTAAATATACTGTAATAAAGTTTCCTCTGTCAAAGGTAAAACTTGAGAAACTGCCAGAATAGATCATCTGTCAATTTCTCTGGGGCCCTTTTTAGTTCTGGAATTTAGATCCTCAATCTACAGTTCTAAAAAATTCATACTCTGGAGAATGGTCAGTGTTTATTTTTGTTTTGTCTTTTTAAGCAGAGTTGGGGTTTCTCAAAAACATTTTTAAGGTTTATTTATTTCTATCTTATACGGATAAGTGTTTTGTCTACGTGTATGTAAGTACACTGCATTCACACTGGAACCAACAGAGGCCTTAAGAAGGTAGGGATCCCCGAAGCCAGAGTTATGAACAATTGCAAGCAACCGTGAGAATTCTGGGAATTGAACCGGTGTCCTCTGGAAGAACAGCAAGTGCTCTTAACTGCTGAGCCATCTCCCCAGGCCCCTATTAAAAATGTGTTTAATATAGTTCCTAATAAAAACAGAGATTAAGAGAAAGACAAGCTTAAGGAAGGGATAAGACATACACGTGTGTCCCTGCATTTAGGTTTTTTTTCTATAAAGTGTGACAATGGAAGTGACAGACACTACTAAAATTGGAAGGTTTCCCACAGAATTAGAAATACACACATTTGGGCTCACCAAGATACCTCGTGCTTAGCTTAGACACCATAGCCTGGAGAGGATCTCTTCCTTCCAGAAAGTGGATCATTGCCTGGAGGACCTGTTTCTCCACAGCCACTCCAGGTTTAAACTCAGATAAATGACTGGAAAGGAAACTCCACCCTTCTCCTCACTCCCCAACAGAAACAGACCAAGCCCACATGTTTAGCCTGGAGCCAATGGTACCTTCCCTCTGGTGAGCTGGCTTTTCCTACAGCATCTCATTGTTCAAGGAAGGCGTGTTCGTGTCTAATGAACTAACTCACATTTAGCTTGGTTGTGGGGTATATCCCTATAAACAATAATATTTAATAACTCCCCTTCCGTGCTCTCCAGCACGCGTGGTGTGGTGGCTGGCTGCTCAGTTTCCTGGCTCTGACCCATTAAGGTCTTCTCTGCTGACTGAATCGGTTACCCCACACAGGAACATTCTGTCAGCTATGACCCAATGCACAGGTGCCTCTGCACACTCCTCTTCCTTTTTTTTTTTTTCCACCTCTCACCAACTCCTAAAACCAGTTTACTCTGCCATGTGGAATTCTGTCATCCGCTGAGTCCTCTCTGCCTCTGTCTCCCTAAAGACTCCTCTGATCTGGCCAACACAGCTTCATTCTCAACTAAGAGCCACCTTTTCTCCGAGGTAAGTATGCCACTTCCATCCCGTTTTTTAAGTATTTTAAGGATTTCTTGCCGACTGCTGTATAGCAGCGTCGGCAGGACACGGTCAAGGACTGCTGTAATCCATAATTAAAGAAGAAGGTCTCTAGAGCTGGTCCCCAGGCCCTGCCACGTCGCCTCCTTTACAACCAGATACCTTACCACAGTCTAAGGTTAGACCTTAACCTCTTCACCGTTTCCACCAAAATAGAAAAATCATGTTTAAGACAAGCACATAGTAATTTGAAATAACCTTTCCAATTTACATGCCCTCGGGTTTGTCTGAAGAATGTTGAGGGTTGACAGTGAAAAGGCGACTTTCGAATACACCTTTTTCTTTAATCCTGTCTTTTAGATAATTGTTTCCTGTGGTGTTTCTTTTTAATAATGGTCCATTTAAACTCAGCAATTCTGACAGGAAGAGCATGGACTATATATTAAGGAAAGGGCGACCTGAAGTACACGATTTGACGTGCCCCAAGAGGATGAAGTTGGATGAACTCTAAAACAACACCTCTTGCTTCCCTAGTCCATGACCTCACTCTGGGCCACATAGCTCCCATAGATCCATACTCACACACTGGGCCATGCACCAATGGCTGACCCAGTGCCCTGTGGCTGGCCCCTTTGCTGTACGGAGCACATGCCAGTTGGCCCTTATAGTCTCTTCCAGAAATCTTCTACAAAAGTTCCCCTTTCACACACGCACCCATTTCTTCCTCCCCTGCCCTCTGTACATAATCCTGTTCACAGGTGTGCTAGTACCTGAGGACAGAGGACGACCTCAGGTGCCATTCCTCGGGTACTGTCCATGCTTTTTGTGTATTTGTGGCAAGGTCTCTAACTTATCTGGATCTCAACAAACAGATCAGCCCGGATGGCCAGAATACCCCAAGGAGCCACCTGTACCCACATCTCCAGCACTGTAAAAGCCAGCCGAATGGCAGTGGGACATGTCTTTGATCCCAGCACGCAGAAGGCTGGGGCAGGCAGGTTTTTGTAATTTCATAGTTTCGAGGCCAGCCTGGTGTAAAGAGTGAGTTCCAGGACATCCAGAGCTGCACAGAGAAACCCTGTCTCAAATAAAGGAAGGGAGTAAGGAGGGAGAGAGAAAAAAAAGAAAGAAAAAGAAAGAAAGAAGGAAGGAAGGAAGGATGTGCCACCACACCCAGCTTCTTGGATTCTGATCCTCACACAGGCAAGCCAAGTATTTGGACCTGGCCATCTCTTTAGCCCTCTACCTTTTTCTTTCTCAGTACATCTTCTTAAAACCATGGCATTGCAGACCAGGAACCTAACTTAAGTTCACTGTGACCTCTAAGCCATCTATATGAAATACTCTTTAGCCTGAGTCACTGAAAATCACTTTTTTAATCCAGCATGAGTCTCCTTGATTATTCGCCTAGAGGCCCTAGCTATCAGCCTTCTGTATTCCTTGACAAGTGCAGTCCATCTGTGTGTGACAGCTCAGGAGACAGTCCCCTCTCCAGACTGCACATTCCCATCACTAAGCTTAAACTCCTTCATCCCCTGAGTCCCCTTGAGACTGGGCCCTTTGCCATAGCTTATCCCAGCCCTAACAGGTACAGAGGCTACTTTTGCTAGCCTATTGTGTGAAGGCAGTCACAACTTAACCGCTTCTGTGGCTCTGAATTCCCCATTTTGGTGTGTTAACCTTGTAATGCCAGGCTTCAAATGATTTACAGGCTACTAGTCCAGCATGCTTACTGGATATGATCCCACAGCAAAGACGGCTGGTCTCTTGGAGGCACAGCCCATGACTTAGCCTTCCCTGTGTCATCCAGAGCAAAGTCTGGCTCACAAAGGGAGCCTCCCACAATCCTCCCAGCTGCCTCACTAGCCAGCCATGTGCACTACTGGCTCGGAACCTTCCACAATGGCTCCTGGTGTGCACATTCTAAGAAGGAACTGGACTTTCTTGCACTGGGGCAAAGATAACCATGCCTTGCTTGTCCAGAGGTCTATGCATCTGGCTTCCTGGCAGCCATCGGCAGAAGTGTCTTTAAACTTTGTTTGTATCTTCCAACCTTGCCAAGGACCCCTTGAATTAGGATCCAGACTTTAACTCCTTTCAGGGTTTCCCACGTAACCTTGTGTGCTCACCAATATTTGGAAACCTTGAGATTATTTTTTTCTTCCTTGGAACAAGCCTAGTGTTTGCTTTATGGAAAATGACACTATCTTTTTAATTTATGTGTATGTTTTTTTTTAAATGATAGAATTATATTCTACAAAAAAAAAATCTATCTTGGTTTTTGGGGTCCATTTGCAAACCCACAGAAACCGTTCAAGAGAGTCCAGCTTTAGAGGTCATCAAGATCAGATTGCAGCTCTTTCTTAACCGCCTCCTCTCCCTTCCCCTAATAAACCTCCCACGTGGAAAAAAAAAAAATCAGATTGCAGAAAAACAACCTGTAACAAAGAGCGAAGAGAATCTGATGACTATGTTGTTCTTGTTTTTGTTTTGTTTTTGGAGGCAGAGTTTCACTGTGTAACCCTGGCTGTCCTGAAACTCGCTCTGTAGACCAGGCTGGCCTAGATCTCCCTGCCTCTGCCTGCAGAGTAGAGTGCTGGAGTTAAAGGCGTGTGCCACCACCGCCTGGCTGAATCCATTTTTTTCAAAGCAGAATGTTTAGAAACTGAGAAAGTGAAACTTTACAGAGCCCTCTGACTTTAACAGTGGGTCAGAGACTGTCGATCGCTGGCAGCTGGCAGCATTCAGGCGGCAGGCTTGCCAGGTCTGCGCGTTTAGGGCCTGAATTTACTGCTTCCATGATGACTAAGGAGAAGCAGCGCTGGCTGGCCCACCATCCACTCAAAGGCTCAGCGGCAGCAGTAGCTAACTGCAGGAAGTTCTCCGAATCTAAGCTAATGCTTGACACCATTAGCGCGCTCAATCCCGCTATAAGCAGTGTAGGTAAGGGGCTGCTCTTGTCAGCATTTTAAACATAAACTCAGACTCAAAAAAGACATGAAAGTAGGAGCTGGCTATGTCGGGAAGGTTGGACAGAGGGCTCCAGAGTGCGAGCAGAATAGAAGAGAGGGAAAGGGAGTGGGGACTGTGATTAAAACACATGATATAAACACCAGAAATCGACAAAGAGTGAGCTAACATTTTTTTAATATTTTTTAAGATTTATTTATTTATCTATTTCATGCGTAAGGGCTCTATCTGCATGCGTGCTACACCCCAGAAGAAGGCATAGGATTCCATTACAGATGGTGGTGGGCCACCACGTGGCTGCTGGGAATTGAACTCAGGACTTCCGAAAGAGCCTCCAGTGCTGTAAACCACTGAGCCATCTCTCCGGCCCTAAAATTTATTTTTTTAATATCCTATTACATAAAACTTTTAAGGCAAACTGTGGTGGTATATGCCTTTAATCCCAGCAGGGGCAGGTGGATCGTTGTGAGTTGGGGACCAGCCTGATCTACATACTGAGTTCCAGGACAGCCAGAGCTACACAGGAAGACCTGTGTCAAAATTTTATAGAATAAACCCACTAAAAGCTGTACATCTAAACAAACTAAGCAAAAGAGAGGACCCTAACTAAAATGTTCAATCCCCATCCTGAAAGGCAAAGAGGATGTACATCAGAAGAAAACGAAAATAGGAAACAACCTCGGAACCCGCTACAGAGGGCCTCTGAAAGCCAGAAGAAAACAGGAAACAACCTTGAAACCTGCCACAGAGGGCCTCTGAAAGCTTCTGCAGTATAGACTGTCAAAGCAGATGCTGAGCCTGATGGCCAACTGATGGGCAGAGTGAATGGAATTTTATGTAAGAAGTGGGAAATAGTAAGAGCTGGAGGGGACAGGAACTCCACAAGCAGAGCAAC
>NW_026585691.1:10064171-10064626 GCF_907164565.1 Psammomys obesus | reverse complement strand
CTAAGATCAGAAAGAAGGAGAGGAGGACCTCCCCTATCAGTGGACTTGGGGAGTGGCATGCATGCAGAAAGGGGAGGGAGGGTGGGATCGGCAGGGGAGGAGGGAGGGGCTTATGGGGGGATACAAAATGAATAAAGTGTAATTAATAAAAAAAAATAAAAGATTTATTTAAAAAAAATAATAATAATAAATTAATTTAAAAACAAAGGTTCTAAGGCTCAGCTGCAGCTCATGAGTGGCCCAAAGCCACAAAGGACGCAGCGGAGCTCAGAGCCAGCTGGGAAAGCCACACTGCTAACCCAAGCGACTTAACCGCCTCTGTCTCTCTCTGTCTCTGTCCAGTCAGCAGGAAGCCTGTGGTTTATCTTCTCAGCTGACTGGATTCACAGTCACCATGGAAATACATCAGTGTGTGTGTGTGTGTGTGTGTGTGTGTGTGTGTGTGTGTGTGTGTG
>NW_026585691.1:10048086-10064161 GCF_907164565.1 Psammomys obesus | reverse complement strand
GTGTGTGTGTGTGTGTGTGTGTGTGTGTGTGTGTGTGTGTGTGTGTGAGGAGTTTCCAGAAAGGTTTAACTAAGCAGGGAAGGCATACCTTGAATGTGGGGGGAAGCACCATTCCATTGGGCTAGGAGTGAATTAAAAAGGAGAGCATGGTCTGGAGAGATGGCCCAGTGGTTAAGAGCACCTACAGAGGACCTGAGTTCCATTTCCAGCACCCTCATGTAGGTTCCCAGTTCTAGGAAACTTGATGCCCTCTCCTAACCTCCTCAGGCACAAGACACATGCATGGTGTGCACACATACATGCAGGCAAAACCCTCAAACATACAAGAGGAGGAGGAGAAGGAAACTGGCAGTGCTTTGAAACCACATAAGCAAGCCACATAAAGCCAAGCAACACAGCAGCGTCCCTCCACCCCATCCCCCCTCCGTCACCCAGCATCTTACTTGTACTTCAAATGTACTTCGGATACACCCCTATTTGTCTCACTGGCTTTAATTATTTAAATTAGCTTAGAAAGGTCTTCAAACGCTGTTTGCCATATGGCAAGCCTTGTGTGATTGGCTGTCACTCTTCCCATTATTGACAATAGTTCCGTTATCATCTGTGGACACGCCTCTCCTCTGACCCGTGGATATTCTCAAGGGCTGGCTCTCATTCATTTCCATATGCCCAATGCCTGGCACAGAATATGGCATACAGCAGGACCTCAAGAATGTTGCTAAAGAACCATCGACATGACTCAGCAGGCAAAGGTGCTCGCCCCGAAGCCTGCCTGCCTGATTACAATCCCTGGGATACATGTAATAGGGGGAAAGAACTGGCGTCCCGAGCTGTCCTCCGACTTCCACATACCATGGCATTTGAATACATGAAGATACACATGTGTGCGTGTGCATGATTACAAACACACACACACACATACACACCAAACACACTCATCATTATTGAAACAGCAGTTCCATTTCCCTACTCTAGGCATAGAGCTGGATCTGACCTTGTCAAGCTTATTTACTTTGAGCTAAACCTGGGGTTGCTCTGACTCTCACCCATCATAGTCAGTTGGGTCCTCTAGCCATTATTGCTAGGAAGGTCATCTGGAATAATTGGTATACACCTGAAATACAGTACAGAAGAAGCCCATGCCAACCCCCCAGCAACACTCACCACCAGCTGGGATGGGGGCATTTATTTTCCATGGTCGGTTCCCTGTTAGTATGCCTGCAGCACAGCCAGTTAGTAATCTTATTTCCAACAGAAAATAGTCGGCTGCCAAAATCATGTCATTTTTTTTTCCCCAGATCAATTGTGCCTGAGGAAATGAATTACGTGCGCCAAACCGATATGCACAATGAGGGCTTTTTTTTTTAATTTTCAAAGAATTAAATTTCTTTTCATAATACTAATCACGTTTATGAAAGATCATGCCAATATATGCCACAGTTTCGCCTGGATCAATTTTCTCCTGAAATGGATGTATCGCCCTTGTTTCTCCATTCAATTCCACAGAACCAGTTTTTAACAGCTAATCTAGAAGGGGAAAAAAAAACTGTTTTTGAGATATTTTTTCCATCTGTAAATTCAAATCATACTTAGATGGGTTATGAACTTGATCTAGCATCCTACCTGGAAATGCAGTCTTAATGACTACATAAAGCACAAAGATCAACTATTGAAGCCAAGGAAATGGCTCCTCAGATAAAAGGGTCTTGTCACCCAGCCTGATGACCGAGTTCTAGCCTCAGGACCCACATAGTAGGAGAAAACTGATTCCATGAAGTTGCCTCCTGATCACATGCACTCCCATACAGAAACACAATCAGCAAACGGGAAAACGGAAAGTTCTTAAAGATCACCTATCTTGACACTTGTCAAAGAAACTACGCATGTACCTTTTCATCTACCATCTGTCTGAATCCCTAAATAAGTAAAGAAAAAGGGGGAGCGAGAGTTAGAAACAGTAAAGTCAGTCCTCTCTATTTGCATTAGCTTCATAATGGCCACCTCAAACTCTCCTGGGGGTTGTGGTGTGCACACCTGTCACCCCAGCACGGCAGGAGGCAGAGGCAGGCAGATCTCTGTGAGTTCAAGGCCGACCTGGTCTTCAAAGCAAGTCCAGGACAGCCAAGGCTACACAGAGAAACCCGGTCTCAAAAAAACAAACAAACAAATAAAAGACTTCTCCTGGGCTCTCATTGCCCACTCAGAGATTATGTCTAAACACTGGTGTCCCTTGGACCAGCTCACACATTTCCCAGAAACATAATGTGGTAGTTTGACTAGGAACGGCCCCCATGGGCTCAGTTCTGTGAACTCTTGGCCCATAGGGGGTGGCACTATTAGGAGATGGGACCTTGTTGGAGAAAAATGTGTCACTTTGGGGGGTGGGCTTTGAGATCTCCTATTCTCAAGCTATGCCCAGTGTGGTACACAGTCTCCTCCTGCTGCCTGTGGATTAAGATACAGAACTCTTGGCTCCTCCAGCACCATGTCTGCCGCACACTGCCATGCTTCCCCCAGTGATGATAATGGACTAAACCTCTGAAAGTGTAAGCCAGCCCCAATTAAATGTTTTCCTTTATAAGAGTTGCCATGGTCATGGTGTCTCTTCGCAGCAATAGAAACCCTAATTAAGACACCCAGAGAATAGCCAGGCTCTGGGGACACAAGGTGCGAGAGAGCTTTCAAGTTCTGACTTTTAAGCCAATCCAGTAGCCAAACCCAGTAAAGAACATGGGCCCAAGGGCTTGAAACAGTTTCATCTTTCAAAAGCAGGGAGATGCTAAAATAAGTTTCATGATCATTTGAATTTAACATCTGAGTTGTTTTTTGGTTTGTTGTTGTTGTTGTTGTTTTGCAAATAGGGGAATGAATATTTATTGAGCATACATTATATCCCAGACAGTTGCAAATGTCATCAAGTGCTCTTTGCAATCACCCTTCTTTTCTATTTGTACATTATATTTCCTGTGAACTTTCTTATTACAATTTATTCAATTTGTATCCCAGCTGTAGCCCCCTCCCTCATCTTCTCCCACTCCTGTCCCCTCCCTCCCTCTTCTCCCATGCCCCTCCCCAAATCCACTGATAGGGGAGGTCTTCTCTCCTTCCATCTGACCCTAGCCTATCAGGTCTCATCAGGACTGGCTGCATTGTCTTCCTCTGTGGCCTGGTAAAGCTGCTCACCGCAAGGGGGAGGTGATCAAAGAGCCAGCCACTGAGTTCATGTCAGAGACAGCCCCTGTTCCCCTTACTAGAGAACCTATTTGGAGACCGAGGTGCCATGGGCTACATCTCTGAAGGTCCTGAGTGAGGTATCCCAGAAGCAGAAAGACACTCATGGTATACATGCACTTATAAGTGGATATTAGACATATAATATAGGATAAACATACTAAAATCTGTCCATCTAAAGAAGCTAAGCAAGAAGGAGGACCCTGGGTAAGATGATCAATCCTCAATCAGAAAGGCAAACAAGATAGACATCAAAAGAGGGAGAAAACAGGGAACAGGACAGGAGCCTACCACAGAGGGCCTCTGAAAGACTCTATCCAGCAGGGGATTGAAGCAGATGCTGAGACTCATAGCCAAACTTTGGGCAGAGTGCAGGGAATCTTAGGAAAGAAGAGGGAGATAGAAAGACCTGAAGGGGACTGGGGCTCCACAAGGAGAGTTATAGAACCAAAATTTCTGGGGCCAGGGGTCTTTTCTGGGACTGATACTCCAACCAAGGACCATGCATGGAGATAACCTAGCACCCCTGCACAGCTGTAGCCCACATCTGAGTTTTTAACTGCTGGGGAAATATGGAAATCTGCAGAGAACTATTCCTAATACATAGACATTGGAACGTATTCAAATACTCAAGAGCCTAACCTGTCTCTGAGCAGCCATTGTCTCCATTCTG
This sequence comes from Psammomys obesus, assembly GCF_907164565.1. Taxonomy (NCBI): domain Eukaryota; kingdom Metazoa; phylum Chordata; class Mammalia; order Rodentia; family Muridae; genus Psammomys; species Psammomys obesus. Next base: position 10,060,257 of record NW_026585691.1, on the reverse strand, counting down.
TTTGGACACAGGATTTCTGTGGAGCATACAGGACTTGCCCGCCTTACTAGGACTATTCTCCACTGTCCACGATCACCCTGTCCACTCACGGTAGAAGATGCATAGTCATCAGCAGTGAGAGATGTCACCCTTCTCTCTCCCTGAAGCTCACCTGATTCCCTCTGGCAATACCCTTAAACTATATCTCTCCAAGGGATCTGTGGGTTTTGGGGTGTGTTTATTACAGGTTGGTTGATTTGGGTTTATTTGAGATACGGTCTCATTATCTAGTGCAAGCTAGCTTGGAACTCACTAGTCCAGGCTGACTTTAAATTCACAGCAATCCTCTTACCTCGGCCTCTCAAGTGCTAGGACCTGAGCCCAGCTGACATCGTCTTTATACATGCCCAGGGTCTCAGAGCAGCTGTAACCAGAGAGCCCTTCTGTTCAAGCCTATTCATTTGTTTTCATGAGAGTGCTTTCTACAGTCTGTTCAAGGGCCAACTATCACAAGCAAATGCCAGAAAACTTAGGAGCCAGCATGGAGGAGGTGACAACAAAGGATATTTGCAGAAGCGTGTGGAATCAGTGTCCTCGCAGGGGACAGTGACACATCTACAATGAGTAGCAGCAGCAAGAAGAGTGACAGTCCGTCCTCAAGCAACTTTCAATATGTGATTGGAAAGACAGTCATATGCAAAGCACATCTCGGAGACTGTAAAAGATCTGTAAGAATACTCTAAAGAGTTAAAGTCAGGCATGGTAGTGCACACCTGTAATCCCAGCACTCAGGGAGGCAGAGACAGGTAGGATCACTGCGAGTTCAAGGCCAGCCTGGTCTACAAAGCGAGTCCAGGACAGCCGAGGCTACACAGAGAAACCCTGTCTCAGAAAAACAATCCTAAACTTCATACAGAGGCCCAAAAGATATCAAATAGCCAAGCCAGACTTAGAAAGAACAATACTGAAGGTATTGTAAAAACTGGGCCCAAGTCATACTACAGAGAACAAATGTTTATAGGTATGTGTACGTATTTGCAAAGGACATGAAGTACATGTGGGACATGATGGAACTACATGCTATAAGGAAAGGGAATCTAAAGGAAGGAGGTGGAGAATAAAAAAGAGAAAGAAGGCCAAAAAGGGGGGAGGGGGCAGGGGTGTTAAGTCAGTATCTAAAAAGGCTTTAAGAGATCACTGTAAGGAGCTGGAGAAATGACTCAGTGGTCAAGAGGTACTTCCTGGCCACCCTGGGCCCAGAGTTTTTGGCTTTGTTGGTCTCCTTTTAGAGCTCCTCTCCCCTTTGGGTCCTTCTGTCCCCCACTCCTTCCATAAGACTCCCTTTGCCCTGCCTCAAGTTTGGCTGTGGGTTTCTGCATCTGCTTAGATCCCCGCTGGGTGGAGTCTTTCAGGGGACATTTACCATAGGTTCCCATCCTGTTCCCGCTCTTCAACTACTTCCAGTGTCCATCCTGTTTGCCCTTCTGAAAGAGAATTAAGCATCCTCCCTAGGGTCCTCCTTGTTGTTTAGCTTCTTTAGGTCTGTAGATTTTAGTATGTTTATCCTATACTCTATGGCTAATATCCACTTATAAGTGAGTATATACCATGAATGTCTCTGGTTTTGGGTTACCTCACTCAGAATGATCTATTTTTCTAGTTCCATCCATTTGCCTGCAAATTTCATGATTTCCTTGTTTTCAATAGCTGAGTAGCATTACATGGAACTTAGACCGCCCTGCTCAGATGTAACCCATAGGCAGTTCAGTCTCCACGTGGGTCTCCTAGTAAGGAGAGCAGGGGCTGTCTCTGACATAAACTTGGTTGCCTGCTCTTTGCTCACGTCCCCCTGTTGGGGTGACCTTGCCAGCCCACAGAGGAAGAGGATCCAGCCAGTCCTGAAGAGACTTGACAGGCTAGGGTCAGATGGTAGGGGAGTAGGACTTCCCCCTCTCAGTGGACTAGGGAAGAGGGATGGTGGGACCAGGAGGAGATCAGGGAGAGGGCCACAATTGGGATATAAAGTGAATAAATTATAAAAAAAAATAATTTTTTTAAAAAAATAGGTACTTCCTGCTCTTGCAGAGGACCCAAATTTGGTTTTCGGCACCCAAACTGGGTGGCTCACACAGCTTCTATTACTCCAGTTTCAGCATGTGTTATCAACTCAGAGGTTGTCACCTCTTTTAGCCTCCATGGGCACCCACACATACAACACACATACACACATACACACAAATAAAATACATTATATAGTATAATTTGTGTTTAATTGCAGTTATGAATGATAAACTACAATGTCTGATACACATTATATCTGTATCATATAAAAACAAGTCTGGGCTCATTTGGGTATCATATAAGGAGGCATTCACATGACACCTAAGTTTGAGCAGACCTTGATGGACTTTACCCACAAGCATGAGTGTCCTCCTCCATGCTTAGAAAAACAAACATCATAAATATGACTTCTAAATATGTCTGTCACCAAAAGCACTCGGCCCCACATCACGTGATGTGATCATTTTATTAAATATATCATAACTTCTCAGTGCTAAGGAAGCTCATGACTTCAGAATAGGTATTTAAGTTCTTCCTGATTGTAATTAATAAAGTGGACTCAAAGAACAGGCCGTAGCTCATGGACCCAGTCCGAAGTGGCACCTTGGGGTTTCTTTGGCACTCAGAGCGGATCTGTTCTCTCTCCCTCTATTACAGCTTAGGGATAATATGTCATGGGATCGTTAGTGAGACATAAATAATTCAGAAGGACGGGTCTCTGGGGATAGGATGGAAGAATTAAGTTTGACTTTATTTTAAGACAAGTCATAAAAGCTGCTTCGGGATCTGCCAAGGTAGATGACAAATCCATTTAAAATACAACAGTCAACCCAGGAGGCTTTTTTTTTTTTAATATATATAGCTAACAAGTTGATATAACCTCAAAGCACCTGCCAAAAAAAAAAATTTTTTTTAACCACAAGTATTTACTTTGAGGATAAAAATAATACATGAGTGGGACCTAGAAACAATCATCCTGAGTGAGGTATCCCAAAAGCAGAAAGACACACATGGCATGGTATATACTCATTTATATAGACCTATAAGATAGGATAAATATACTGAAATCTATACACCTAAAGAAGATAAACAAGAAAGAGGACTCGGGGTGAGATGACCAATCCTCACTTAGAAAGACAAATGGGATAGACATTGGATGTAGGAGAAAACAAGTAACAGGACAGGAGCCTACCACAGAGGGCCTCTGAAAGACTCTACCTAGCAGTGTACCAAAGCAGATATTAAGACTCATAACCAAACCCTCAGCAGAGTACAGGGAATCATATTAAAAAAAGGGGGAGTTAGTAAGAACTGGAGAGGACAGGAGTTCCACAAGGACCAAATATATCAGGGCACAGGGGTCTTTTCTGAGACTGTTTCTCCAACCAAGGACCATGTATGTTTATAACCTAGAACCCCTGCCCTGATATAGCCCATGGTAGCTCAGTATCCAAGTGGGTTCTCTAGTAAGGGGAACAGGGACTATTTCTGACATGAACTTAATGGTGAGCTCTTCCACCCACCTCCCGAGGGAGGAGCAGCTAGGCCACAGAAGAGGACATTGCAGCCAGTCCTGAAGATACTCGAATCAGCTAGGGTCAGATGGAAGGGGAGGAGGTCCTCCCCTATCATTGGACTTGGAAAGGGGCAGGGAGGAGATGAGGGAGGGAAGGAGGGTGGGATTGGGAAGGAATGAGGGAGGGGGCTATGGCTGGGATAAGAAGTAAATAACCTGTGATTAATATAAAAAAATTAAAAAATAATTTTAGATTAAAAAAATAAAAAAATAATAATACATGAGAATGAGAGAAACTGGAGTCAGGTTGAAAAGGGAAATGTCTGCTAGGGACCTCATGTGGGATAAGGGTAGACTAGATCCACTGGGTGAAGGTTAGCTCAGTGGGGTCACGTTAACAATATTACTTAAAGAATAACAACAATGTCTTCCCAAACAGTCTGACGTTGTTACAGTATAGCATTTAATGTTGCTACAATGAAATATCCCCATTTTACCTGCTTCCTAATGTCCTAAATGAACTTGACCTCTGGATGTAAACTCCCTCGGTTCCTCAAGTTCAGAAAACAAAGAATCTGTTATCCAACAGATTCGATGCGTGGTCTCTTTGTGAAAGACGTGTCATCGAGTTTAAAATATCTGTGCCTAAGATTCCAAGAGGGATGGTTAAAGTAAGGGCAGCCTTGGTCACAAGCAGCAGTAACCAGGCTGCTTGTCACGGCTTTCCAGGAGTGGGCGGATTTTTCCACAGTTATTCCGAGCAAACATTCAGACTTGCTGAGCACGTCTGGGACTAACTAGCACAGGGTGTAACAGTGTAACAACAATCGTCCCTCACACTGATCCAGCTGCCAGAACAGGAATCAATACATATTACAGCAGTGATTTGCTAAACTTCCCATCTGAAAAAAAAAAAAAAAAAAAAAAAAAGAAAGAAAGAAAAAAGAAATGAGCCTCTGTTTAGGCAAAGGAACCAAATATCCATCACTCTCCAAAACGAGTTTTTAAGATGGATATCCAAGTCGCAAAGAAAGCCAACATTGGTGAAATTTGGCTGAAAAATAATCTCTGAAAGTTTCTCGGGAGGCTCGAGCCGTATTCTTTCTACACTGGCAGACGCTGGGATGACAGAAGAAATAGTCTCCAGAACAGTGTCACCGCCAGGTATCAGCCCTCAGATGGGAGCTGCTTTCCCCTCAGAGCAAAGCCGCTGGCACCGCCCCATCTCCACATCCACCTCCAGACTCACCCACACATGCAAAACTCCATCCCACTCTTCCCCCAAGAAACGCTGAGGCCCTAGTATGAAATATTTGAGTTGAGGGGAACCAAAAAAAATGCACATATTGGCTGCAATTAATCCCCACATGATGAAATTAAGAAATGAGGCCTTTGGAGATTAGCAGGGCCCTGAGGACTCTCCTATCACAAATACCCTTAGTTCCTCTAATGACCTAGCTCCCTTTCTTCTTCCAAGGCTTCCCCCTCTTCCCAAAAGCACCCCGAGCTGAAGACCAAGTTTTCAGTACATGGTCTTCGGGGGACACTTAAACCCTGAGTCATAATGTCCCCTCTTAGATCCAGGCCGGAGCCCTGAGAATCCTAGTCAGTCCTTCTACCCGCCACTGCCTAGACCAATCTGTCTACCGGCTGCTACTCACCCTTATTCAGCGGCCTGACTCCATAAGGAAGCATTAGAAACGTATCTCTCAGTTGCAACTACCAACACTTATTATTAAGCAAATGGAATTGTAAGATGGATAAGGGCACCAGGATTTGCAGATGAGGGAACAGAGGCCAGGGAGAGCAAATAACTTGCAAGGGTTTTAGAGATCAGAGCAAGGTTGGAGCCAGCTCCCAGGCGCCTGGCTCCTGACCCTGAGCCTAACGTTCTTTCCTTGAAGCCCATTACCTCTGCAGCAAGTCACTCACTCTTGACTGCCACACACAGGTGTTTAAATAAAAAACACTTTATTCCCTGAGTTAGGAATTTTATACCATATGAGTATCCCTTATAATATCCGAACACCTTAATCGGTTTTTGGCTTTGGTTCATTTCTATCATGTTTTTCTTTGTCTAGTTGAAGAGGCAATGGCACCCTTCAATATCAACAACACAGGTATCATAAAGAATCTATAACAATTAATGATTTTATAAATGAGCGCTGAAGTTCTTACTCCACAGGAAATCAGTATCAGCTGGGGAGATTTCTATTTTATTTTTATTTTTGAGACGGTCTTAAATAGCCCAGACTTGCCTCAGACTTGCTACACAGCCAAGGCTAGACTTGACCTCCTGATCTTTCTTCCTCTACCCTCTAAGTGCTGTACCTGCAATGCTGTGCCATGCCCAGCTCAGAGGAGACGTGCTAACATAATGCGTCTCCTGTGTCCCTTTAGATCCGATCTGCACACAGTGGAGCTGTGCATGTACAAATTCTGATCCTGAGACCCTCTCACTGCAGGCTAACAGGAGTCCCTTGCCTTTGCTTTTAGCAGCACAGTGTTTCTGTAAAAAGCTCATTGTCATTCGGAAAACGTTAACGCAGGAACTTTGAAATCTGCCCTGGGATTTTCTAAATAAATAAACAAAGGTGTTAAATGTTAATTGATATCTAAACTGAATTTTCTACCTGTAACTTCAATTATTTTGTTTGAAGGGAAATTAGAGACAACAAAGATGACATGGAGACTTTCCACCCTCTTTCTAGGTCTACGCAGCAGACCATCGAGGAGGAAGGCCACTTGCATGGGCACCTTTAGCGCTCTCCTGAGCACTTGTGATGCCCATCTAGATGGGGAGACGCAGCCCAGAGCCTGGTGGGGGTGGGCTTCTTACATAGCCCCACTTCTAAAGTGACTCCGCTAAGTCTAGAAACTTCTTAGCAGCTTTCGCTTTCAAGCTAGAGATACCTAAGTGGTGTAACAATCCGCTATTAGGAGTCAACTTAGTCCCGGGTCCAGTCATCTGAATAGATGGGTCCATCCACCAACCCGAACACAGATGCTCACAGTTGCAGCACATATGAAGATTGACACGGACACCCACAGCCTACGAAATGCTCGACCCTATACTACACCCTCTCCTCCCAATGTTCAGCAACAATGTGAAAGAGAGGGCAGAAAGACTGTGAGAGGTAGAGGTCGTGAATCTTGTCTTCTTGCCGTGACAGGGCAACTGCATACATGAACTAATGGCAGTTTGGGCCACATGCATATAGTACCTGTGCAAGTTCAAGATATAAAATCTCCTGGCCACAACTATATAGGCAGCCCAAATAGGACTTGATGAGGTTTTAGGTATTGTTGTTGTTGTTTAAAGGACACAAAGTTGGGTGGGTAGGGAATCAGGAGAGATCTGTGAGTGATTGGGGAAGGAAAGTGACTATGATCAAAACGCGTTATAACAAAAAACACATTATAACAAAATTACCAAAGAACCAACAAAAATAAACAATTCTCAAACTGGGCATGTAGCCAAAGACGACCTGACATTCTGCTCTTCCTGATTCCACCTCCGGAATGATGGCATTACTGGCCTGTGCCATGCCCCACCCATGCAATGCTCAGTCTCACACAGCCTAGAGCTGTTCACACGCACTTTTATTCAGATGCGCAATCTCATTGTGATGTGGCTAGACACAGACAAACGCAACATTCTATCATGCTTTATTTTGCTTTGTTTCGTTTTGGCAGTGCTGGGAATCAAACCCAGCACTCAGAAAGCTGCGCGTTTAGAAAGCCCTGTAACCACTGAGCTACACCCCAACCCTTCCTGCATTTCTTTTCTGCTGCTTTATTGCAACTGTGGTGGTTTAAATAAAAATGCCTCTCTTAGGTCCATAAGGCGTGACACCATTAGGAGACGTGGCTTTATTGGAGAAGGTGTGGCCTTGTCGGAGGAAGTGTGTCTCAATCCTCTCCCTGCTGCCTGTCAACCCAGGATGTAGAACTCTTAGCTCCTTCTCCAGTATCATGACTGCCTGCCGCCATGCTTTCTCCCAACCCCACCCCCGGGGCAGTAATGGACTAAACCTCTGAAACTGTGAGCCAGCCCCAATTAAATGCTTTCCTTTATAAGATTTGCCATGGTCGTGGTGTCTCTTCACAGCACTAGAAATAAGACAATAACTTTGTCTGTGTGACCCTGAGTGTGTCAAAACATACATGGGGACATTCTCTCTTCATCTGTCAGATGAAAAACTTGAATTCCTCTGCAGCCGACATCACATAGTCCCTCTCTCCAGTTCTCTTTCCCTCATCTGTCCACCATCACCTCCCCTCCTAGTCCAAATGGTAGGAATACAAATCAATCACAATCATGTTTCAAATATACAAACCCAAGTTGAAATAAAGTATGTTCATCACACTTAATCTCTTCAAAAACCAATAAAGGCAGAGGCTACTGGGAATCGAATTAACAAATAAGGGGTCAGATCCAAAAATATTAACTTGGGCTGGGGCTATCGCTCAGCTGGCAAGAGTGCTTGCCTGGCATGCATGAACCACTATTGAAAAAAATAAAATTAATAAGAACAATTTTTCCACAGTGGCAGAACCTAGATTCAAAACAGATTTCCAGAGCTTTCTTCTGCCCAATGTCACTCCCCTTCCTTTAGAAACTTGATGAATAGCTACTTGGCTCAGTTTTGCTTCAGGCTCACAGTGGTGGAGCCTGAGGGAGTTGGGTCTTGAGTTTTGCGTTTACGCGATCATAAGCCTTTGACTGTTAATGAGATCTTTCTTTTTTTTTTCCTATCACAAATACACACACTCAAGCACAGAAATATTCAATACACAGTGGCAGGAAATCCCTGCTGGATCCCCTATGGTACAATACTTTCTCCATATCCTTTATGACACACAGATGGTGAAACTGAGGCCCAGCCTCAGTCCAGCACTAACAGATCTAGGCAGACACAGGACCATGAGCCAACTCTTCATGCTGCCTCCCTGCCAAGGCATTATTACCAAGTCATTTATAGCTACAAATGATTTTTTTAATGCATTCATCAATATTTTAGAAACTGGTGAAATCCAATTATACGATTTGGATGTAGCAAAGCCTTTCTATATAGCAAAGAATATCTTAAAAAAAAAAAAAAAAGTGCATGTAACTCGGTCCTCAAAGTCACTTGCAAACAACCACACAGAACTCTGAAGGCCTGTGCTTTTTTCTTATCCCCCTACACACCAGTTACCCTGCGTGTTAGAAAAGACTTGTATACTTGTATGTGAGGGAGGCAGGGTAAGGGAGAGACCTTCCTTCAACATCCACAAAATAATTTCACCAAACTAAACTTCGCTAATCCGGGGTTAAGCCCAGGACCTTGAGCTTGTTCAAGAGGCACTTTTTGATTCTTTGACCAAAAAAAACTATCACGAATCCTTCGCTATCCGTCTCTTAAAACATTCAGATTACTTATGACACAGTAGAGAAGCTGAGTCTAACAGCCAAGTGAAAGTCAGGAAGAATCCTGGGGCACAGCTTTCATCTTCACACCAAGTGTATTTGTTCCTTTTCACAAGGTTCTTCCTGTTGTGACAAAAAAATCTAGGGGGCAGGGGGACAACAGCATGAAGAATGGTTGATTTTTGGCTTACAGTTTTGAGGACACAGCCATCCCAGTAGGGAAAGTGTGAGAGCAAGACCACATGACAGCCAGCCACGTTGTATCCACAGACGGGGAGCAGAGATGTCAGTGCTGGGCTTGCTTTCCACTTTAGTTTTCAGTCCGAGACCCCAGCCCCTGGGATGGTGCCGCCCACACTTGGTGTGGGTGGTCCCGCTCCCTGGGGTGTGTCTACGAGGTCATTCTGGACCCATTAACTATCAGTATTGACCATCACATTTGGTGCCTATAGAAATTTCCTACACACTTTGCTTGCTTGCTTGCTTGCTTGCTTGCTTGCTTGCTTGCTTGCTTGTTTTTTGGCTTTTGGTTGCTGTTATGGTTTGGTTTGGTTTGGTTTTGGGTTTTGGTTTCTCTGGGTAGCCTTGGCTGTCTTGGAATTCGCTCCGTAGACCCAGCTGGCCTGGAACTTACAGAGATTCTCCTGTCTCTGCCTCCTGAGTGCTGGGATTAAAGGCATGGACTACCATAACTGTTGAGGTTGAACAGGCATCCATGTACCTGCTTCCTGAGGTTAGGTACTAGGAACAGGGAGACAAACAAGCAGAGCTCCTGCTCTCAAAGATCTCAGTCTGGGCCTGAGGGATGGCTCAGCAGTTAAGAGCATTTGCTGCTCTTCCAGAGGAACTGAGTTCAGTTCCCAGCACCCAGTTCAAGCAGCTCACAACCACTTGTAACTCCAACTCCAGGGGATCTCCTAGCCTTCAAGGGTATCCATGCCCCACACACACAGAAAGAGAGAGAGAGAGACAGAGAGAGATGCACATACAATCAAAGTGTACAACTGACCTAACAAACATAATGGTGCATGCCTGTAATTTCAACACTGGGAGACTGTGAGGACAAGCATGAGTTTGAGGTCAGCCTCAACTACACAGTTGAGTTTCTAGTTCAGCATGTGCTTCAGATACACAGTGAGACCCTTACCAAAACCCAAAATAATAGCCAGGTGGTGATGGCACACACCTTTAATCCCAGCACTCGAGAGCCAGAGGCAATTGGAACTCTGTGAATTCAAGGCCAGCCTGGTCTACAGAGCAAGTTCCAGGACAGCCAAAGCTATACAGAGAAACCCTCAGGAAAAAAAAATTAAAACAATAATAATATATATACAAACAATTTAACAGGCTTTCATATAGTCAACGGCTGCACCACAATCACTGAAATCAACTTTAAAACAGTTTCATTACCCACCCTCACCCCCCAAAAAATTACTGCATATCTCTTAGCAGTCACTTTCAAGACCTCAAACCCAAACTCTAGAGAGTTTCCTAGCCTAGATGTCTTTTGTCAATGAAGTCATGCATCTGTGACAGGCTCCTGCCTGTGTTATGTTTCTAGATCCATCATGTTGAGGATCTCTGAGTTTGAGATCAGCTGTGTGTGTGTATAATTTTATTTATTTTATTTTATTTTCGGCAATTGACAGATGTCTGGTCTATTTCACTTTTTGTTATATGAAGAATGCTTTTGTAAACATTCCTAGACTAACTTTTGTGTAGACATTCATTTTCAGCTCTCTTAGGTAAATAATCTAAGACTGAGAGAGCCAGATCAGCTGACAACTCTGGGCTGAAGTTTTAGGAGCCACCAAGACTGTTCCCATCCTTTGATCCAGTTGCTGTTCCATCTTTGTCTTAGGGTTTCTATTGCTGCAATGAAACACCATGAACAAAAATCAAGTTGGGGAGGAAAAGGTTTATTCAGCTTAAATCTCCACATTGCTGTTCATCACCAAAGGAAGTCAGAACAAGAACTCAAGCAGGGCAGGGACCTGGAGGCAGAGCTGGTGCAGAGGCCATGGAGGGGTGCTGCTTACTGGCTTTCTTCACATGGCTTGCTCAGCCTGCTTTCTTATAGAAGCCAGAACCACCAGCTGAGGGATGGCACCGCCCATAAGGGGCTGGGCCCTCCTGTATTGATCACTAATTGAGAGCATGCCTTTCAGCTGGATCTCACGAGGCACTTCCTCAACTGAGGCTCCTTCCTCTCTGATGACTCTAGCTTGTAGGGAGCTGGCATACAAAACCAGCCCATCCAGCCTTGCAGCTCCGGCCACATGACACAAGGCTCCAGCACAACATGCCCCCTCCTGCTCTCTCTTCACCGGCACTGCCACCTTCTGCCCTTCTTGTTCCGGCTTCCCCCTCTCCCTGTGACTTCCGTGAGCATCCCACTGGATACACGCGAAATGTATCCACCTTTATTTATGACCCTCCCTGCTATGTTAAAGTGTGTCCCCACCCCTCAGGAAGGTAAGCCTACAGAACTGCAAAAACAGTTGCATTGCCATGGAACAGTTGCATTGTGTTTGACTAGCCGATAAAATGTAATCATTTCGCAGACATTTAATCATGTATTACTTTAAACACTATGAAATTTGCTTTTTCTGTTTTGAAAACTTTTCGGTGGTCCTGAAGCTCTGTGAGTTGTGGCCGTAGCGCTTAATGGCCTTGCAGATGCTAGGAAAGGTAGTGTCGCATTGCCTGAAAGGAGCTCTGAGAGTTTACAGCCTTGCCTGGGTCTCCCTCTATGTTCTATTTCCGGTTCCTTTGGGAGGACAGGACAAAAACTGATGTCAGAAATACATACATATGAGACATACACACACACACACATATTTATGTTATCTTCATTTTAATGTGTTCACTGTTATCATATGTTTCATTCAGTTTCCCTTTAGGTTCATCAATGTATTTTTTTTTTTATTTTTTTCTGTCTTCCTAATACCCTAATTTTAAAAAACCCTTCCAGAAAAATTAAAATGTGTCCAGTGCTTCCAGGTGCTAGTATACATCCGATAGTCGTGTCCTCTAAACTCACAGCTGCCTGGACTGTGACTGAGCGTTAGTGCATCGAGTAAGTCAAGACAAACTTCAGAAGTATCATTCAGCCAGATTTACCCATTTGGGTGCCTGACACAGGATGGATGGATGATAGATAGATAGATAGATAGATAGATAGATAGATAGATAGATAGAT
>NW_026585691.1:10042576-10048076 GCF_907164565.1 Psammomys obesus | reverse complement strand
AGATAGATAGATAGATAGATAGATAGATAGATAGATAGATAGATAGATTACGGACAGACAGATGCTTGACTATGCCCTGAGGGTCAGAAGGTTCCTTTCCTGTTTCTGTGGTCCCTAAGCAGTCTAATTATGATTTAGTGGGTACATCGCCCGGGTGAACTTACTGGTTCTGATCTCAAGAAGACTGTTACGTTCCAGGAACACAAAGTGCCCACCAGCCCAAGGCCAGCTGGGCTACAGGTTCAATGACTACCCACCACAACAATTTGTTGGAACACAGTTTTCAGGGGGCAGGGGAAGGGAGAAATCACACAGGTGACTTTAACACGCAAATCCTGGTGCAGAGCACCCAGCCCTCCTTAGCCAGCCCTGGCAACTAAGAGCCAAGGGGTATAAAGCCAGTTGCTTTAACATGATGTCCAAAATTTTACAGGAACAGTTTCAGATAACTAAATAATACTGTGACCTGAGAATCCCAACTATATTTTTCCTAAACCAGGCTGGTGTTTCTAAGTCACTTTGAGTGTTGGTTCTTCCACACATCTCTGTGGGAATATAGCCACGTCCTTACTCTCTGAGGCCCAGTTTCCTCCTCTACCAAATGGATAATTTGCTCTTAAACAATTCTAGTGGGGATGAAAAGAGCTGGGAGATACACAAATGAAATAGTCTGCCTGCAGTGAAATAAGTACAAAGCTATTGTCAGTAGGACATGAAGATGAGGCATCTCGCCAGGGAGCCCAGGCATCTCTCTTCTCAAAACAAATACCAGCATTGGCTTAGAATTGAGTTCAAAGTGGCAGACTGTTGTGTGACATGCAGAGGGTCCTGGACTGACTGGTAGCAGTCAGCTCATAAATAGAATCACCCCATCTGAACCTTCATTCAACCCTCTGTACATCATTCTGATTAGAGCAACACGGGACTCAGGGAAGTCACCAAGTGGTCTAGTTTCTTTCCATATTGCTGAGAAAAAAGTACCCTGACAAAAGCAACTCAAGGCATAGGGGTGGGGGTAAGGAAATGGGAGACTATTTCAGCTCACAGTTCAATGGTACAGTCCATCTTGGTGGGGAAGTCAAGGCAGGAGAAGCTTGCCGCAGCGGGTCACGCTGCTTCCACAATCAGGGAGCAGAGACTGAGGAAAGCCAGCGCTCAACTTGCTTTCTCTCCTGTATGGTCCAGGACTGCGGCCCACAGGATGGCGCCACCTACAGTGAGAAGGTCTTCCTACCTCACTTAATCTAGACCCACCACGCATGCTCAGAGGCCTGTCTCCCAGCTGATTCTAGATCTCATCAAGCTGGCAAGTGAGTTAACATCACACGTACCCTCCTAACTTTCTTCTGAACTGACCTGTGGTGTTTCTCTGGCTCCCCACACGGGTGGGCCCATCCTGGGTCCAGTCAGCATCTGTGGTGTGCTCAGACACCCCAACACAGCTCCTCTCGAGTATCATTGTTGAAACATTTCATATGCCTTGTAGGACCTCAGCCAGATGCCGTACCTCAGGGACAGCTGACTAGGTGACCGGGTATTGCATTCTAAAGTTTATGCTAACTGGAATAAAAGTATACTGGTTTGAGAGAGAGCAGCTCATTAATATAGCCAAGTTATGCCTTAGATGCTCTCAAGGCTTCCTTAAAAGACTTGTGGCAATTTACAGCAATTTTATCTCCACTTTGATTCAGAGATGGTCTCATAGACAAAGCCTGAGTCACTTTAATTAGAAATGTTTGGAACTTGCTATTAGTTTGCGCCATTAATGAGATGTCAACCAGACCAAAAATCTCAAGTTCGCTTCAGATCTCCCTACCAAAGCTCAAGTTCACTTCGGATTTCCCCACCAAAAGGCAGACAGAGCCTCTACTTCATCTTCACCGCTTAGCAGACATCAGACAACTTTTCTTTGTGTTTTTGAGACTTTCATACATATATATGACAAAATATGATCGTATGCCCCCATTCTACCCTCCAACTTCCCCCCTCTCCTTCCCAACACATCCCCTCTCAACTTCGTGTTTTCTTAGTAACCAACTAAATCCAATTTAATGCTTTGCAGATGCTCACAGTAGGGCCATTCACTGGAGTATGGCGAACCCACCAGTCACTGAACCACCAGAAAAATGGTTTTCTCCCAGCAGATAACAATTCCCCCTCCAGCTCTGTAAGGGACGAGTCCTGGAGAGCATCTCCCCCTGCATGCTAGAATCTGGACTGTCTTGATCTTGTTTCTGACCTCAGAAACAAGCTTGTGAGGGTCATGTGACAAAGTTCTGACCAGTAAGAGTCTAACAGACTACTAAATAAAGAAGTGAGAGATGTTTGTTTGTTTGTTTGTTTGTTTTCAAGATAGGGTTTCTCTGTGTAGTTCTGGAACTCACAGAGATCCTGCCTGCCTCTGCCTCCTCAGTGCTGGGATTAAAGGCATGTGCCACCACTGCCCAGCTTCTGTGTACCTTTCTTAAAAACCCATTTTTATTGTGAACTAACAAACAGTAATTATATGTATCTGTCTGTACAGCGTGATATTTTAACACACATACACAGACCATAGGATCAGATCAGGATGAGTGGCAGGTCCATGACCTCAGGCATTTATCATTGCCGTATGTGGGGTCGTTTACAGTCTTCTCTACTAGCTGTTTTGAAACGTTTTCAGCCACATTTATCCTACTGTGCTAGAAAACATTAGACATTGTCTTCCTGTCAGTAACCGCCACCCGCTTCTTGCTTCCATTTCACCCACACCCTCTGTGGACCCTGGTTCTCCCTGGAGATCAGTGCTCAGCCTCCACAGCCAAGTGGGGACAAGCAGGGTCTGTCTGCCCATACCTGACTCATCACTTAAAATAGCATCTTTCTTTCAGTATCTGTGTCGCTGCATATGGCATCATTCTTATACCTAAATAATCCTCTCCTACATATGTGTATAATATATGCAAATGGGTCTTCTGTCCATACTTTTTACCATCTTTTTAAAGTTCCATTACATTTTACCTGGGGAGGGGGTGTTTTGAATCTCTGGTGGCATTTTTTTTCTCTCTCTCACTTTCTTCCCTGATTATTAGTGTATTGAGTGAGGCACAAACATCTATTTTAAAACCATCAAGAGGGAAGTAAAAATAAAAAAATAAAGACAATTACTGCTCTGACTGGATTGATCTGGTTGTTCCCACTCCAGTAACAAAAACTCCAGGTTTCTCCTCATGTAGGAAAAAGAAAAGCATCCTCTTCAATCTGCTATGGCTACGCTAACACTTCCGTTTTTTGCAGCCATTATCTTCCAAGATCATTCATTCATTCATTCACCGCAAGGTGACTGGTGGCCTCCAAGATGCAAAATCCTACGACTGATTTCTTAACGTTTCTGTTTATCTTGTGTGATGTATGTGTATGTATTCGCATGTGCATGTGCCACAGCACGTGTGAGAGGTCAGAGGACAACTTCCGGGAGATAGCAACCGGTGGGACCCAAGAACGAACTTCAGGTCATCAGACTTGGTGGCAAGCGCCTCTGCACACTGGACCATCTCACCAGCCCCAGCAGTACACTTTTTGAAAGATCTGTATTACTTTATTGAGCTTTTGGAATTCTTTGCCAAATCACGATTTAGTGTTTAAGCCAATTCAGCTATTTTAGTAGTACTTCGGTATTCTAAAATTTATTTTTTTTTAACTGGGTTTGGTTTTACTCTCACAACCTAAGGTCTATCTGTTGTTTGTTTTCCAAAATGTGGGTCTCTGTGGCCCAGGCTATTCTTAAACTCCTGGACTCCAGTGGTCCCCTTGTCTGAGCCTTCAGGCAGCTGGTCCTAGCAGGATGCGCTATAGCACACACATGCTGTCCATCTTCCTTGACTTTCTTGTTGCAGACTAGAGTTTTCTTGCTTCAGGAAGAACAAGATTGTCATGGCAAAGGCATCAGTATGCCCAATGAGCAATCCTTAGTCCTCATGTTAACTGACCCAACAAGGTAGTGACTGAACTAACTCTTCCTCCTCTTTGGAAAACAACACTTTTATTATTGTTTTTTTTTTTATTTTAATTATGTGCCTGGAGTGGTATGTGCATATGAGTTCAGATGCTGGAAACAGCCAGAGGTGTTGGATCTGCCTGGGGCTGGCGTCATAGGCAGTGTGAGCACCTGAAGTGGATGCTGGCGATCCACTTCCAGTTCTTTCTCTTTGCATGCTCTTAACCACGGAGCCTTCTCTCCAGCCCTCTTCCTCCTCTTTGAATGCTCTCTTCCCTGACTTCCAGAAGATTCTGCAGTGTCTATCGCACTGCTGTTTGCTATCCTCTTCAGGTGATCGCCCTTGCCTCTCTGACCTCAATGCCGAAATCCCCTAAAGCTCCTTTCCCCACCTAGAGCCACATCTCCAAGCTCTAGTCTGTCTTGACACCCTACAACTCCATGCTGACGACATCTACACTAACAAGAACCATCCACCTTAGATCTCCAGAGGTCTGAGTGTACAAATATCCAAAAACAATTCCTGAGCTTCCCTCATCTTATCAAACCTAGGCTTCCCGGGGCCTCCTAAAATTAGTTCAAGCTAAAGATTTTTTTTTTTAGTGTGTGTGTGTGTGTGTGTGTGTGTGTGTGTGTGTTTTCACAGAAACCAGGAAAGAATGTCAGATCTCCTAGATTTGAAGTTGCAGACAGTTGTGAGCCACCACACACACAGATGTTGAGAACTGATCTTGGGTCCTCGCCAAGAGCAGCCAGTGTCCTCAATTGTGGAGCCATGTCTCCAGGCCCTCCATTAAAGGTATTTTTATCCTCATTGCTCAGACTGAAATCACCAGAGTCATCCTTAGCTGGTATCTTCTAAATCCCACACCCAATCTGCCAACATAACTCTATTGGTTCTGTCACAGATATCTCCAGAATCCGATGGCGTCTCACCCCCCTCCTCCTTTCTTGGTCTGAGCCACTGAGATCTCTTCCCTGTACTCAGTGACTCCTAATTGGGCCTGCTCCATCCACCACTGGCCTTCCACAGCTGCTAGAAATCTCCTTCCCTGGTACTGGGAATGAAACCCAGAGCCTCCTGCACTCTGACCACCAGAATGACCCTTCAAAGCCTGAGATCCAACCACCCTCGGCCTCTTCCCACCAGCTCCCCCCGACACACACCCCTGCATTAAGGGAAGAGGTTGAAAACTCGGGCTCAACCTCCATGTGGTTTAAGTCACCTGCTTTTCCACTCCTCCGGTTGCTTCTCATTTTCTGTGGCATTTTATTTTGATATTTTTCGCATCAACTAAAACGTAACAGAAACATAATAACCACCCACACGTTCTAAATCCAGGCTACCGTTCTTAATATTGTACCGTCTCCTTCCTCTCTCTTGATCTATGTGTAGGTATACATGAATATACATTTTTGCTGATCCAGGAGAGTCGGCTGAAGACCTCCTTTTTTACCCATAAATAATTCAGCGCCTCTCTCCTGTAAATAACACGCTCTCTATAACTATATTACAACCATCAC
>NW_026585691.1:10009755-10042566 GCF_907164565.1 Psammomys obesus | reverse complement strand
CTCTCCTGTAAATAACACGCTCTCTATAACTATATTACAACCATCACACTCCAGAAATGCTACCTAAGTGCAACACAGTCACCTTCGACCCGTACCTACGTACCCAGCCAACCCAACAAGGTCACGAACACCACTGTTGGCAGCCTTTGTTCTCAGGTTCCTCTTTTGTGTTGTTTTTGTGGTTATTTTCATGTATGTTTTCCCATACTTATTAAAAAGCCAAATTGGCTGGGTTTTTTTTGTTTGTTTGTTTTTTGTTTTAGAATATCCCAAAATTTACACTTCCTTGATTGTGTCCTCATGGTTAGTTAACTAAGTAGGTCACCTTTAGTTGCCTCTAACATTTTTTAATTAAAAAAAACAAACAAACAAATAAAAAAAAACCCTACCACAGCCCTTTTCTCCCATCCTAGTTTCTCATTCTCATATCTCAAAAACTACTTCCACTGAGGAGCAGCCAGCCCAGATCAGGCACTGGAGTAGCTGCTCTGTGGTCCACTGGGGGACCAGAAAACAGTTAGGCATATTGGTGCAGCTCAAGCTAAGGCAAGATTGTGTTCCATTCTGTGACTGTTCTGCAGTGTACCCCACAGAGATTAGAGGCCACTGGGTTCTTCCATCTGCTGTCTAGTTTTTAATTGGAAATTTTAATGGTCCAATGTATAGGATAAAAACCAGACCTCTTTTTTTTTTTCCTAAGCCTTCCTGATTCCCTTCCCTGGAAACGATATCAGCAAAGTCTCGTGTGTGTTTGAACGTTCTGTATCTACAAGTATCTCACGTGCTTCTCTGTGCCTCGCTTTCAATAGCTGAAATCCCCGAAAATCAGCACAAACAAACCTCTGCCCTTCTCTTTAACAGCAATGCAGTGTTATATAAATTAACTTGACTTAAACCAAGCCCAGGGTTCAAACTGGGAAATCAACTATGACCTACTAAATTGATCCTTACTTCATGAGTTTTGTCCTTGGTATTAGAAACAAAACTATACTCGCACCTGTCATCAAATAAGTTTCTTTTTTTCAGCAGGAGATCATTACAGAAATCCACAACTGGTCAAACTACAGAGAACAACTGACCATGGGGTGCCCAGCCCCAATTGATATATAGACAACACCGACTACTCCAACTGAGGCTCAGGGAACGTCAAGGAAGACAGAATAGAAAGAGAATAAGAACCAGAGGACCAGAACACCATCTGTAAGATAGTCTCTTCTATACCTAACGGGGAAGCTGCACCCATAACTCAACAATATGGCTGCCTACCTAAGACCCGCTCAATGATACCACCAGCGGACATGCCAGCACAGATGGGGGAAGTCTCACAAGGTCCTATCTGTAGGTGAAGACCTGATGGCAATTTATAACTACCAAAAGGAGAGAGCCAGTCTTCTCCAGAGAAGAGCATCCCTCTGGGAGGTTGGTCAGTCCAATCCCAAGTGGTCACCCTTCTAAACCCATGTGCAGGCGAGCAACATTAAGCAAACTCATCCGGTTGTGTTTATAGAGACATATGCGTGTATATGTAACTGTAACGTCAACAATTAAAGAGGTTACAGATTTGACAGGGAGTGGGTGAGGGACACAAGGACTTGGCGGAAGGAGAGGGGATGAAGGAAATAAGGAAATTAGCACTCTTGTATGAAATCATAAAAAAATAATTTAAATTTTTAAAATAAATAATAGGAAAAAAAAAACCAGCTACAGAACCACCTTTAAATGTCAATTCACACACTGATCTTTGAATAAATCTCTATGTGTAAATTTCCAGGCAAAGGTTCAGGAATAAATGTTCAGTTTTGCTAGCATCCAATTGCTTTCCAAAATAACTGTACCGATTCCTTGGTTATTAATAATGTTTAAGATTAACAGTTTCTTTATATTCTAATACTTGATATTATTGAAAGTTAAATACTATCAGTCTGGTAGGCAGCCGTTGTTTGAATTTCCAAGTCTTAACTGTGAATAATGCTAATTTTTTGCTTGTTATAAGCCCTTTGTGTTTCTTTCTCTGTGAACTGCCACCTCATTTTTTTGCCTGGCTTCTACTGACTTATTGTGTTTTCCATTATTAAATCATCTGGCACTACTTTGGCTGAAATAACTATTAGAGAAAATATCTTTTCTTTTATAAGAAATATAGGAACTGTTTGAGAATTTGAGCTTTTTCCTGTGGGTTTATAAAGTCTAGATTATAAGGAAAAAAAAGTCATATATTCTATTTTTACTACAGCATGAAAGGCCACAAAAGATACATCACAGATTTGCATTTATGGGTTTGACATTTCAAATTTGATAAATCTAACCAGAGTACGAAAAAACTTTCAGCCCATATTTAATACTAAAGTCAGTCTCTGGAAGTTTCACTACTTCTTTATTTCTTTATTCTTCAGGGAAGAAAATCCTTTCCCTCAAGTCTCCTGTAATTACTCTTTTTTTATTGGGTCCTCCAGTCTTGAACATAAAGAAGGCCTTAGTGTCCTTATGTAGACTCTTAATACAGTCTATCATACACAAGATGTTTTCTGAGTTGATAAGTCGATGCATGGACAATGCCAGGCCTCTTTCAGAATGCCTTCCACCCACGTCTCCTCTGACAAGAACTTACAGTACGTAGGCGTGGCAGCTCACACCAACAACTCCACCGCTTGAGAGACTAAAGGAGGATTGCCAGGAGTGTGGGGCCAGCCTGGGCTATCTAGTGAGTGTGGGGGCCAGCCTGGACTCTAGTGTGAGCTGCTGTCTCAAGTCTTATTCTTCTATGTTCTGATGATAAGTCCTCAACTTATCTCCATTATTGCCTTCACTGTGTGCCAGTTAGATGCTTCAGTACCATGTGCTAAGGCCTGAACATATGTGCTCTGAAATTCACGTTACCAGTGTGGTAATATTAGGTGCTGATGAGAATGCCCCTCTCCTGAGAGAGATCAATGCGCTTACAAAAGAGGTTTTGTGCGGCTTTCTGATCCCCTGTCCTAACGCCCACTGCTATTTGAGGAACCAGAGAGAACCAACAAGGGTTAGCACCTGCCATCTGAAATTTCAGAGAGAACCCCAGCAAATTTTAGCACCTGCCATCTGATGGCTCCAGAGAAAACCCCAAGTGTTGGCACCTTGATCTTGGGCTTCCTGGCCTCCTAAACTGAAAGAAAATAAACTTTGTGCTTTATAGGTTATCTAGCCTTGAGTGTTCTGTTCTAACACCCTCTGGAACACTTCGCTGTACATGACAATTTACATATATGTCTGCTAGCCTAGACTAGAAGCCCCGTGAGACCCACAATTCACACCTTTACTAGGGACTCAGGAGAGAACGTAGACGCAGAAAATTTTCAGCAAACACATTGAATGAACAAAGGAATGAATGAGGCTGTGTTGACACTTTTCACCCACTAACAGAAGGCCTGAAGCCATCCTTCCCTGCTCTCTGTGTTCCAGCATTCCCCCACAGATCTGTCCCCTCAGAAACAGGAAATAATCAGGTGTTTCTGGACAGAATCAAAACAGGCCTTCAAAACCTCTCATTTTTAGATCCCCCTCAGTGACTATTATAAACCAAATTACATCTGAGCTGAGCTGAAATATTAAGTAGCTGTTTCCCTGGTTAGATGAAGTGTGGTTTTTCTTCACCCCCAAAGAGGTTATTCATTATTCAAAAACATAAATACACGACTAATACGGAAAGCTCTCCGAAACGAGGGTGCCTGGGGTTGCTACCCCCATCCATCCCGAGGAAACAGTACTGTCATACTAGCGAAGGGCAATCTGTAATTGGCAGGAGGCTGGCATGCAGGGGGAAGCCTCCCAGGACTGCAGAAGCTACCTGCATTTGATCTCAGGCCCCCCTGTCCAGAGGTTATGGTAATAAGCTTCCTCTCAGGACTGGAGAGATGGCTCAGTGGTTAGGAGCACTTTCTTACAGGGGACCTGAGTTTGACTCTAGAACCTATAACAGAAGCTCAACTGTCTAGAGCTCTAGTTCCAAAAGATCAGATGCCCTCTTCTGGCCCCACGGGGCTCTACATATACACGGTATACATAAACTCATACAGATATGCACACATATATACAAGTGATATACAGTTGTGAGCTTCTCTTCAGCTCTAAGCTGAAAAGTTCTCAAGACAACAATCAGACTGACAGCTTGTCAGACCAGGAGGAAACGCCATCGATAGAGGAGAGGCTAAGAGACTTGAGGAACCGTGACACTCGTGGTGCTCTTTACTGAAAAGCAGCATGGGGTGCTGGGGTGTCACAGATGGAAAAACAAAAGCATCTCAAAGCTCAGACCAAAGTGAATGCCAGAGAGCAGGGGTTTGGGGGGAAAAATTGTGGGGATCTGTCACTTTTTCCCAGAGCCAGTGATGAAAACAAAAGAGGCAGCAGGGATTCCTGACATGTCCCACAGCCTTGGGCCTCGGGACTGGGACTGCAAGGTCTCAGAGGGCCACAGTTCTGGAAGGGTTTTAGTCACAGGTCAATATACTATTGGACCAAAGGGTGTTAATAAGCCAACTGCAGGAAATTCTTGCTATATACATGGGTTACTCCACAATTACTATGCAATTTCCGTTTCTGTTGGCTGAGAATTGAGATAGTTTATACAGAATCTGGAGGACAAAGAGTCAGAAACAATTTATGTCCTTACAGGAAAAAAAAAATGGAGAATTTGCAAAGGTGATTAAAGACCTTGAACCAAGGGGTGTTTCCTGCATTATTTACCCCATGTCATCACAAGGGCAGTTAGGGTGGAGGTAAGGGCTGACAGGACGGCTCAGCTGATAAAAGCCCTTGCCATCACATTTAAATGGATTTTGATCCTTAGAAATAACATTAATGAAAGGAGAAAACAGATTTCCTCAAACCATACTCTGCCCATCACAACTACCATCACCACACACATACACACACACAGGCATACAGACACACATACATTCATGGTCTTGTTGAACTTGGGGTTCAACCTGAACATGGTCATCTTGAACTTGGGGTTCCCATGCCAACAGCCTCCCAAGTAGCCATAATGATAGGTCTATACCGCCACAACAAGCTAAGAAAGACTCCTGTGGTTTGATTGTCTCCGTAGACTCATGTATTTAAACCCTTGGTCCCCACTTGGTAGCACTCTTTAGGAGGGTTAGAAGGTGCGGCCTTGTTAGGGGAACTATGTCACTGGATAGATGATTCCTCCATCCGCTTGAGAGTTCAAATTTGTATCATTTCTAGTTTGTTCTGCTTTGTGTTCACCCTTGAGGTACCAAGCTCAGCCTTCAGCATCCTGCTCCAGCTACTCACAGACACAAGCTCACAGACAAGCACTAAAGAAACCAGAATTACTAAACATGAAGGCTTTTCCTTCAACGGAAGAAACTGACACCTGTTTTCCATCTGGAAGACTGGAAATGGGTATGCTAATAACGTGGTAATTCTTGTTATTCTGTAAAGCCAGCCCTCACTGAATGTCCCAGAATTCTGAGCATTGTTTCTCAGTCAACAGAAACTATCCACATGAGAGAGGTCCCATGTACTCTGCAAATGTGTTTGCTACTTGCTTATCATAAACCGTTGCTCCCTAGGCCAGACTCCTGAGCACTGCTTCTCAATGAACAGAGTCCATCTTTACGATTATTACAAGCCCTTGCTCCCTAGGCCCTTGACCCTGGAGCACTGTTTCTCAGCCAATAGAACTCTTGTGAGGAAGTTCACAGGTGCTTTGCTAAAGAGAGGTACTTTGCAAGGGAGTTTCCACGAAGCCACGCCTAAAGCTTTGTTGTGATAATTGTCAAGAGGAAATTTTTTCCAAAGTTTTACTTCATTTAAATATGTAAAAAGTAAACTGTTTGGCATCAGACTCCAGCTAAGTCCAGCTGACCAGAGTTTCATTCTCATCTCACCCAAATCGTTTCCCTGCCAACTGTGATGCCTTCAGGGACCCCCCACAAGCTACCATGACCGCTGTGCCCATCCTCTTGGATGCTAACCCTCTGGCTCCATAAGCCCAAATAAACTCTTCCATGAGTTTCCTTGGTGGGGTATTTTAGCACAGCAGTAGAAAAATAATTAATACAGTTTATTTTAAATTTTACAGTACCACTGGTGCTACACAAAAGATTAAACCTCAATCAGTCCTGAAAAAAAATAAAATGTTAGACAAAGAAGGTTTATAAGGAAACAGACTGGGGTGCAAATAGATCATGGCTCAGAAATAGACATCTGTGTGTCTGCTAAGAATACTAGCAAGTCACTAACAAGCAGAATAAACCAAGCTTGATGAAACTAAAACCAGTGAATAACCCGAACTTGACATTAAAACCAGTTCTGTAATCACTATACTGTTCTGGTCACTTTTAAGGTCTAATATAGGCATATAACTAGTAGTGCACAAATTTCAACCAAGAAGAGATTAAGGGTAGAAATGCATGCTCAACCCAGTTTCTTCCTTCCTGCACCACAGGGCATAACTTCATGCCATCTGGTGATTATTAGGGGAGAGAGCTACCATCTGCCATTTCTGCTAATACATGGGAGAGGGGCAGAGCTCTTGCCACCCTATAAGCCTGTGGAGATTTCACAATGCCTGTTTATATACCTGAGGAGCCAGCTGTTAAGTTAAAATCCCTAGTGTGTTTGTGTGTGTGTGTGTGTGTGTGTGTGTGTGTGTGTGTGTGTGTGTTCGCGGGCGTGCGCGCGTGTGCCACATTCCCACCTTAAAAATGTCCTCAGTGATGCAGAAGTCTGTGTTGAACACACACCACAGCGAGGCCCCTCCCGTCCTGCCTGACTCAAAGCCAACATTCTGTTAGAGACAACCTAGAGTGTCGAAAACTGTATGGCAGCCAGAAAGACAGACCATAAAACGGACATAAATAGAAGTCAAGTAAAACAAGCCTGAGCCACCTTCTTGTCTGTATCTCTACCAGCAAGAACAGAAGTTACTTTGTCCTAAATGATGTTTTATACGCTCTTGGGGAGGAATTTTTGTTGTTGTTGTTGTTGTTGTTTGATTTTTCTAGACAGGGTTTCTCTGTGCAGCGTTGGCACAGAGCGTTGGACTCGCTTTGTAGACCAGGCTGGCCTTGAACTGACAGCAGCCCACCTGCCTCTGCCTCTCTGAGTGCTGGGATTTCAGATGTATGACACTGTCCCTTGGCAGGAAGGAATTTTTAAGGAATCAGGTGTTTCCACAAGACTATGAGAAGTGCATTTCATTATGCTTAGAAAGACAAGGGGCTGAAGAGATGATGCCTCTGCAGTTAAGAGAGCACTGGCTGCTCTTGCAGAGGACCTGAGTTCAATTCCCAGCACCCACCTGGTGGCTCACCTCTATCACTCCAGTCCCAGGTCTGATGCCCTTCTCTGGCCTCCGTGGATACCAGGCACACGCATGGTGCACAAACCTACGTGCATACAAAACACCCCTGCACAGCAATTAGTAAAAACAAAATAAAATTTTAAAAATGATAGAAGGATAAGAAGAGATTATGAAATTATTTTTTGGGAGCTTTAGCCAAGATCCAGATTTGAATTAATTCTAGAAGCAAATGGGGTGGGGATTAGGAGGAAAAATTCAAAGTGGACATTTTCCCCAACTTATATGAGACCCGTCAGTGTCTCAAGTAACTTCACATCATGCTTTAGAATGTGTTATTGACGGATGCATTCTTCTCCACACAGCGGAATCAGCTCATCCCATTTTTGACTCAACTCCCCCCATGTAGGCTGTACATACTAAAGAAGCAAATGCTAACCTTTTTTTAAATGCCTGCTTATCCCAGAACGAACCTGGGCTCCTCTTTTTCTTTTAATACGTGTGGGTGTTCTGCCTGCATGTGTATCTGCGTACCACTTGTGTGCCTGGTGCCTGAGGAGGCCAGGAGAGGGCATGAGAACCCCTGAAACTGGAGCTTCAGGTGGCTCTGAGCCTCCGTGCGGGTGCTTGGAACTGAACCCAGCCCTTCTGGAAGGGCAGCCAGGGGTTTTGACCACTAGGACACCTCTCTCGCCCCTGCTCTGTTCTTAAACCATCGCTGTCACTGCTCGGATGCAGAGTTCACTGGAACCCGATTCTGAACCATGAAGTCTCGGTTTTTCAAGTAACTACGCATTTTTAAATGCCACATCATTTAGCTTCTGTGTGCCTCAGTTTCTTCATCTATCAAAGAATCACTCCTGCTTGCGCCAAACAATCTCCCAAGATTTCCATCTGGGGACATGGGTGTGGATAAAGCCTGCGCTTAAACAGGTGCGGTAAGTAATGTGTGCTGGGCAAGCATGATACACTTTCGCCAACCGATAGAGAACAGACAAACTTCTGCTTCCCAGCCTGATGATCTGAGTTCGAGGCCTGGGCTCCACATGGTAGAAAGTAAGAAAAGACTCCCCCAAGCTGTCATCCAGCCTCCACAGGTATGCCACGGCTTGAACACACACGCCTGCACATACACACGCGCCTGCCACATGCACACATTCGCACACCCACACACAATTTTGAATTGTGAACTATGTTCGATACTATTCGCCATCAGGGAAATGCGAACTAAAGCTATATTGAGATTGCACCTGACCCCAGTCAAAATGGCTGTCATTAAGAAAACAAATAAATGCTGGCAAGGATGCAGAGAGTGCAAGAGAGCCAGAACATCCTGCTGGTAGGATGTTGAAAATTAGTCCAGCCACCGTGGAAATCTGTGTGGAGGTTCCTTGAAAGACTGCAAAGAGAACTACCATACTGTGGTGTGCAGAACACAGCAGACCCGCTGTGCTACTCCTGGGCATGTACCCGAAAGATTCTAAGTCACGCCCACGTTCTATGCAGCAGTGTTCACAGTAGCCAGGGTATGGACTCAACCAAAATATCTGTCAGCAAATGAATGGATAAAGAAAGCGCAGGGCGCGCATGCAACGAAAATTTATTCAGCCTTAAAAGAATGAAATTGTGTGGTTTGCAGAAAAATGCAGGCAAGTGGAGATCGTCATGGTAAGAAAAGTAAGTTGGCTCTAAGAGACAAATCTCCAGATTTTATATTGACAGGATATGCTTCCGGAAGCAGATCAGTATGTGAAATGACTGAGAATTAAAGACCCGCACTCAAGTCCCAACACCACAGGCCAAAGAAATTAAAACTGACATTAGAAAATACTTTAAATTAATAAAAATGAAATGCTACTTATTAAAAGGCACACAGTCCAGCAGAAGGCAACAGAAAAGTGGAGATTTTCTCGTACTAAATCCCAGGGCCAGAACACAGCGGTCTTAACAAATTATTGCCGCTTTTATCTAAAGGAGCTGGGAAAGGAAGAAATTCAACTCTAAATGAGCAAGGAAAAAAAAATGCTAACTATTGGAAAGGAAATCAATGAAATATAAAGCACGGAGAAAAATCAGTGAGATCACACTGGTCAAGTTCTAGCTATCCTGACCAAAAAAAGGAAGGATACATTACTGAAATCAGAGTATGAGATGCGTGACCACTATTGATCCGATAGCAACTAAAAGGAGAATAGAAAGATATTGTGACTTGGATGACTCCTTACTAATACATTCACAATGTGGAGTTACCGGGACAAATTCTGTGAAAAAGACAAATGGCCACAGATGACTTAGAAAGATGTGGCCTGCAGAATCTTACTTTAAAGAAAACGGGTCTTGGATTATAACTCAATGATAGAGTGCTTGCCTAGCATGAGTGCAGACCTGAGTTCAAGTCCCAGCTATGGTGGGAAGGTGGCAGTGTGGCTGTTCTGGAGGCCGCTTCTCAGACAAGCCCTTTGCTGTGAGGTCAGCCTCGCTACCGCCTGAGCTCTCATACCTGGATTCAGAACAGTGAAGATAGCAGCCTCAGAGACCAGGATGCGTGGTGTCAACGGTTTGGTCATCTGGCATCACCTCTCGTGCACGGTGTGAACTCTCTGGCCACTGAAGCCTGCTTGGACTTCCAAAATTGCCCCCGTACCACAGGAGTCTCCTGAGGCTCCACCCCTGGTCTCCTCCCGTGGCTCATTCCTGGATGCCACTGCTGCCTCAGCTTGACAAGAGGCTGCCTTCCCAGGTCCCTAAGCCAGTTCTCTGTCAAGTTCTGCTGAGGAGACAGAGAGCTGATAGGGCACACAGCTGTCTTGTGTAGCTTAGGTGAACCTCTGAAGGCCCCTGGCCATGCAGTGAAGACCCTCTCCAGAAGGATGGGGGAGGTGGGTGATAGGGCCTGATTCAAGGGGAGACCCCTGTCTCCAGGGCCAGATGGGGCCGGGTTCCTCCCCACATACCTGACAGCATCTGCTCCAAACTCCTGGATGTCCTCAGTCACTGTCCTGCTTGACGGATCTCGGCAACAGCAGGGGCCTCTGAGCTGCCAGGTGCCTGCTACGGTGAGTCAGCCTTGTGGCAACTGGGCCCTGGGTGTCCCTTGGCACCTGGCAGTGGAAACCAGGCCTGCATCACAGAGCTACAGCCTCTTAAGTCACAAGGCTCCAGAGGTTGGGGAGGGGAGACAGGCAGCAGGAGCCAAGCCCAGCCCCTCTCCCAGCCCCCAGCAGGGCAGACATCCTATTTCCTGGGTTCTCAGGCTCTGACTCCATTTTCTCGGCCTGTCAGGGAGACCTTCACCCACACCTTTAAATCCAGACCACGCCTGTTTCCTGTCCTGGGCTGAGCTTCCTGGGGACCATCACTTTCACGGTTTTCAAACCATCGGGCCTTTCTCACAATTTTGGTTGTTTTCTAGGAACTGTCACTTTCAGGATTTCTCTGTCCTCAGCAACCACTTCCCTAGGATATGTTCATGCTGAGCATCAACTCACACAGGAAGCCTAAATTTCTCTTACACCTATTTAGGTCTAAGAATAACTCTGTAAAATAGTTATTCCATTATCATCAATATAGGGTGTTAAAAAAACAAATGTTAAATTCATTACTAATGTATCAAATACAGAGAACTGGAGAGATGGCTCATGGGTAAAGAGCACATAACCGCTCTTCTAGAGGATTTGAGTTTGAGTCCCAGCACCCACACAGCAGCTCAGACCATCCTAAGCCCCAGTTCCAAGGGATCTAGCTCCCTCTTCAGGCCTTTGTGGGCACCAGGCACTGGGTGATGTGTAGGCAAAACATTCATACATGTAAAGTAAAAATAAAAATAATAAACATTTTTAAAAATAAAAATAAAAATGTGTTTGAACAATTGGTTGGTCAGTTACAACAAAGAGTGTAACTATAAAGCTTTTAGTTCCTACTACTACAATTTCACGATGGATTTTTACCTGAGCTCTGCGTGCCTCGGGAAGAGGGGTAACTAATGAACTGTACCCCAACATACACTCCTTTGTGTTCTAAAAAGTGCATACTGGTTACAATTTAAAAAAAAAAAAAAAAAACCACACACGTGGCTCAACATAAAACTCAAAACCTACTCAAAACATCATGAGGTGGTTTTTTGCACTGTTTTTCAGAACTGTTTCAATTGTTGTTTTTTAAAGATTTGTTTCTGTTTTGTGTGAATGAGCGTTTTGCCTGCGTGTGTGTCTGAGAACCAAATGCGGCAGTGCTCACAGAGGCCAGAAGAGGGTATTGGATCCCGGAAACTGGAGGTACAGAGGGTTGTCATGTGGGGGCCGGGATCAGAACACTGGTCTCCTGGAAGAGCAGTCAGTCTCTCAACCAGTGAAGCATCCCTCTCTCTCGGCCCCTGTTTGGGGTTTTAATGTTTTTTTTAAGTAAACTATCAAATCCACCTCCCCACTCTCCATTTTGCTCCCCCAAATTCCTCCCAAGCCTCCCCAATATTTCCTACCAATAGAACGTGCTTCCCCACAGCCCACCCCCGCCCACTGAGTCCACTTGATGCTATCAGTGTTAGGAACAGGGCCCTTTCGTGCATGGTGAGGAGCCTCTCCCACAGCTACCAAACACCAAGAGCATCACAGCTAGCTGCAGGGTTTTGCGAGGCTCTTCCCATCCATGCTGGAATTTGGTCGGCAACCACAACTGCTCTGAGTTCATGAATGCAGCCCTCCTCTGGTGCCCAAAACACACTGCTCCACCCCAGTTTTCCTGACCGCTGGCTCTTACAATGGTTCTGCCCCTCTTCTGGGAAGATCCCTGAGCCTGATGGAGAAAGCACTGTGACATGGATGTTTCATTTAGGGCCGATCACTCCTCAGTCTTGTTTTCTTTTTGTGCTCAAGCATGAGCTTTGTAAATGACAATGTCATGCCACAAGGTCAAAAGGCTGGACATGCCTACAAGGATTTCCCTTGGCCACCCATGTCAAGGTTTGATAAAGGTCCTCAGTGGTGCTGTGAATAGGTATGGCACCCACAGATTCATGTGTTTGAATGTTTGGACCATAGTGAATGGCACTACTAGGAGGTATGGCCTTGTTAACGTAGGTGTGACCTTGTTGGAGGAAATGTGTCACTATGGCAGTGGGCTTTAAGGTCTCCTATGTTCAATCTATGCGTAATGTGGCCGACAGTCTCCTGTTGCTGCCTCTGGATCCAAATATAGAACTCTCAGCTCCTTCTCCACCACCATGTCTGCCTTCATACAACCATCTTTCCTGCTATGATGATAATGGACTAAAACTCTAAAATGGTAAGCCAGCCCCAATTAAATGTTTTCCTTTATAAGAGTTGCCATGGTCATGATTTCTCTTCACAGCAATAGAAACCCTAGCTAAGACAGAAGTTGGTATCAGAGCCTGGGGTATTGCTGTGATAGGCATGATCATGGTTCTGTTTGGAGGAATGTGGACTTTGGGACTTCAGATTAGAAAAGCAGTTAAATGTTTTAAGTGGGCCTTAATGGACCACTCTAGTAGGAACATGGAAGATAGCAGTACTGAAAGGGAATTAAAGAACAGCATAGGCCCAGTCACGGTGGCACATGCCTTTAATCCCAGCACTCAGAAGACAGAGGCAGAGGAACCTCTGAGTTCGAGGCTAGCCTGGTCTAGAGATCAAGTTTCAAGACAGCCAAGCTTAGGCAGGGAAGGTAGCCGTTGAAAACAGAAAGTTAGTGAAGGCGTTATTGAACAAGGGGGGCATTTGCAGCCCAAGTAAGTAGCAGAACTTGACAGCTATGGCCATGTGGTTCTGGCTTTAGAGTCAAAGACGGAATGAAGGAGTTATGGACTCTCCATTGGAAAACCACTAAGGCTCAGCATGTGGGCAGGGGTGTCCCTGCATAGAGGCCTAGAGTGCCCATTGTATGAAGCTGTGGAGGGATTGCCTTGGAGACCCTAAGAGGTCAGAGATGGCAGAGTCCTGAGATACCTGTCAAAGAGAGCTGCTTACAGGGAGTGGAACCAGCCCAAGAGAAAGAAAAGTGTGTTGCAGCCAAAGCTGAAAGGATTTGGAGATCTGAAGAATCCCTTGACATTAGACATGGAGATACAGAGTTTGGAGTTTGAGCAGCTGGTTTTTTGTCTTGCTTTGTTCCAGTATTTCCTCACTATACTCCCTTCTCTCCCATTTGGAACTGTAATGTATATCCTGTGCCATTATATGTTAGAAGTATGTGGTCTGCTTTTTCAGTTTGATTTTACGGGGGAGTTGAAAGATTTCATGAATCTCAGGAGACTTTGAACTTTGAACTTGTAAGCAAGCTTGAGATTGTTATAGACTATGGAGACTTTTGAAGTCTGACTGAATGCATTTCTGCATTATGGTAAGGCTTGTAAGCCTATGGGGGCCAGGGAGTGTAATGTGGTAATTTGAATACATATGGTCACCATAGACTCATGTGTTTGAATGCTTGGCCCATAGGGAGTATTAAGAGGTGTGGCTTGTTGGAGGAAGTATGTCACTACGGGGGTGGGCTTTGAGGTCTCATATGCTCAAGCTATGCCCAGTGTGGCACACAGTCTCCGGCTGCCTGCAGATCAAGGTGTAGAACTCTTAGCTCCTTCTTCAGCACCATGTTTGCTGGCATACTGCCATGTTTCCTGCCATGATGATAATGAACTAAACCTCTGAAGCTGTAAGCCAGCCCCAATTAAATGTTTTCCTTCGTAAGAGTTGCCATGGTCATGGTGTCTCTTAACAGAAATAGAAAACCTAACTAAAACAGCCTCCAAAGTTATATTCTCTTCATAAATCATTAACTGAATTGTTTTTCTTTTGTGCCTGCTGAGCCATAAGAACAAAACCTCTTATTAGCCAAACTTTGAGCTCCTCTCCTCCACAAAATCCATTCTTAGCCTGAGTCACATCAATCTCTCCTATTTGCCCCACCCAACAATAAGCTGAATGTCATTAGGATATCTGTGTTGAGTGAGTGGTTGGTATTCCCACAGCACTAGCTGCTACTACTACAAATGGATTCAGTCGGTTTCAGCCCGCCTCCCTGCTTCCTAATGGGAGGCTCAGAGCCTTCCCCCAGTCCTCCCTCTTCTCATTCCAAAGTTATTTGGAATTAAATAAATGTCTTCTCAAAGCACTATTTCAAAGACCAGGGCTCACTTAGGGGAAGTAAACCAAACTGTGTTGATGGGAGA
The DNA here is from genome assembly GCF_907164565.1 of Psammomys obesus. NCBI lineage: Eukaryota > Metazoa > Chordata > Mammalia > Rodentia > Muridae > Psammomys > Psammomys obesus. Next base: position 10,028,074 of record NW_026585691.1, on the reverse strand, counting down.
GGAACCCGCTTCAACACATAATACACCTGGTCTTTAAAGGCAGTCCAAGGACCTCCGTGGTGAACTGGAAGATAGAATTTGCTCCTGAAGGTGAAAGGTTTTGACTAGGGATTTAGCAGCTAAGTTGCCTGATTATTATATCTGTCTGTTCCTGGGTAGTGGGAGCAGAGAGAGAAAGGAAAATCTTCATGAATCATGACTCATGCAGATTAAAGATAGGTGTGTGTGGATCATGCTGGGGTCCCAGGGAAGCTGCAATGCCCATGATGGCCACTGAAGCAGATGCAAAGGCCGTTTCCAGGGTGATCTACAAGAGCCCAGGGAGTGAGTGAACTCAGCCGCCTCTGTCCATAGAGGTGGTGGCTGTGATCCAAGGAAAGGTGGAAAGAAACCTCTTATTTGGTTTCTCAAATCTATTAGGTTGTCCCAAACCCCTCCTCTACCTGCAAGAAGAATTCTTCTTAGAGAGAGCCCATTATGAATAGCATGACCTTAAGCAGGCAAATTCAGATTTGTGGTCATCAAAAAATGCAAGAATCAGAGAGACGTGCTGGGGATTTCACGCAGTGACGGCATCCTCTATAATGCCTAACTAATTGGTAATGTGGCTTAAACGGTCTCGGAAACTTTCATTAGACAGGGAGCTATTATCCGTAGTCAACCAAGTTCAATGTTTATGGCCACCTTAATAAAATGTTTGTTTTAAATTAGCTCTATTTTCAGCCACAACAATAAACTTGTGGCAGAGAACACGCGATAAGACCTGACGCTTGCTTGAGAACTCCTTCCCCTGTAGAAGACTTGACCAATTTCTGACGTGTGTAGAGGGGATAAAAGTTGAGAAGACCAACAGAAGTTGGTGACAGCTCCTGCCACAGGGAGCAGCCCCCTCCCCCCAACATATGGTCCGTGAAACCTCTCTGTGGAATTTGGGCAAGATCACACCATTAATGATCCACGCCCCCCACGCCGTTCTTCTTTCCCCGTGATAAATCACTTTCACACAAATCTTATCCCGGGTTCAACTTCTAGGGGAACCTCAGCCTCACTGGCTTCAATAAGACTGAATGCAATTTCGTCATAAGAGCATGCTACGCGTATCCTTTTACTCTTTTATTCACTCAACAGAGACGTCACGCTAAGACAGTCTCTCTTTAGAGAGCTTAACCATTCCCCTGAGAACCCCATAACAGCTGCTTTCTAACGACCCACAGTCAGCTTTGGGGCTGCAGCCCCTGAGCCCCGTGAGCCCAGCCCCTGCTCATGTCAGCTTCTCTGAAACCACCTTAGCGCAGCAGCAAGGCCACTGAGGCTAGCTGAGCACCCGACCGCCAATGTTATGATACATAAGTATGACTCGTACTTTTACAAAGAGAAGCTAAACAAAAATGAGGGGAAGGTCAGAAAAGGAGGAATGAGTTTCATATTTCCAGATATTTTTCCTTATTCAATTCTTTTACTTTTAAAACGTAAATGTTTGATATATATAAAGTGAAACCAGAGAGAGAGAGAGAGAGAGAGAAATGGCAGTCTGTGAAACAAATACACTATCTTAAGAAATTCACAATTAGTCTCAGGTATGGAATGTTCATCTCCATCTCTTTCTCTCTCCCTCCCCACCCACACTCAAATCTATAATAAAACTATTTCTTAACAAACTCCAATTTAGGCTCAAAAATAACAAAAGTGTGAACAAGTGATCCAAATTGTATTTCAAGTTGATAAAAATCCACCTAGAGAAAGTAGTTATTTCAAATTACCAGTAAATTCAGCGTGTGAGTTTATTGCCAGCAGGCATATTGGAATTGTAGCTTTGAAACCATTTTGTGTGATATTTGAGGCAAAGCCAATCAGAAAACATTAAAGTGATTACAAAGGAAGACGGTTAGTGTAAGGCACAACATGGCAAAAAAAATAAAGGAAATAACTGCAGGTTGTGTTTTAATTACGAAGGTCAACATGAACTCACTATTTCTTAAAGTTCCATGTTTCTAACTCTGTCTAAAAAGAAGCATTTACTGTCTAATGGGAGCAAGGCCCCCTAGTACCCCGCTCCTTTCTCACCCTCCACTAAAGGAATGTTCCCACACACGCAGGGGCCATGGAAAAGCAAAGCTGATTTGGGGACCTGTACAAGCCGAGGCAAGGACATCTTAAGTCACAAAACAAGACTGCTCAGAGACGAATGGAAGCGTGTTGAGAGGCCCGCAGAAGCCAGCATGAAGGCACCTCCACTGGCCTCTGTGACAAAAGTACACAGAGAAATGAGTAATGGCTGTGATAATAAAAGGCTCGGAATTACCAAACATACCTGAGCCTGTAAGGAAACTCAAAATCCAAAGCTAAACAAAGAGAAGGAAGAAAAAAAAAAAAAAAGGAATGAGTGTTTTTGCTTTAGAGTAAATACTAAAGTATTTACTAAATACTTTAGTAAATACTGAAGTAATAAGGAATGCTGGGAAATCACCATATAGCTACTCCAACTGGAAATACTGCTTTCAGAAAAACTACTAACTAACTGCTTGACTAACAAGTGGACACTCTTTCCCCTGATAGCTTACAAACCACAGGGAAAGACGATCACTTTTCAATGGGGCATTCTTGGCATCACCCTAGAACCAAATGACAAACTTTCAGTTTCTAGTGTGTCAGAGGTGATGTAATATAAAACACAATCAGTATGGAACACCATTGCAAAAGGTTTAAGCTGAACCTCACCTGGCCTCTTGACCTGACCTTTCACTTATAGAAGAGGATTTAACTGAACAACATGGAAAAGCAACCAGAAAAGCCCGGAATGTGCACAGTTTGCATGACAGCTTGAGACTCTAAAAACCAGAACAGAAATAAGTCAGATGTGTATTCCAGATCGACAGGCACTGGATAAGACAATCAGCACGATGTGTGAACTTGGGTTAGACCATGATTCAAAAAATAACGATAAAGGGCCTGGAGACATGGCTCAGAGGTTAAGAGTGCTAGCTGCTCTTCCAGAGGACCTCGGATCAATTCCCAGCAACCACATGGTGACTCCTAACCATCTGTACTGGAAATCTGGCGCCCTCTTCTGGCATGCAGGCACACATGCAGGCAGAACATTGTATACATAATAAATAAATAAAATCTTTTAAAAATAGATAAAGAAATAACAGATAGATACTTTCAAAATGTTCCCTCTAGGACAGTGGTTCTCAACCTTCCTGATGCTGCAACCCTTTAATACAGTTTCTTACGCTGTGGTAACCCCACCCATAAAATTATTTTATTGCTACTTCATAAATGTGATTTTGTCACTTCATGAATTGTAATGTAAGTATCTGATATGCAGGTTGTCTGAGATGCGACCCCCAAATTGAGAACCACTGTCCTGGGGGGACAATGGTTATAAAGTTCTTTGCCTTGCAAGCATGAGGTCTAAAGTAAGATCCCCAGAACCTATTCAAGATGATGGGACCAGAGACATTCATTTGTAATTCCAGCACTGAGGAAGGTAAGAAAGGTCTATCCCCAGGGCTTGCTGGCCAGCCAATACACTTGAAGAGAATTCGAAGATACCCTGTGTCATGAGCCAAAGTTGAAGCTGGAGAAATACCTCAGTCATTAAGAGCACTTTTTGCTCTTGCAGAGGACCCAAGTTCTACTCTTAGCCCCCACGTCACAGGGCCCACAACCACCTGTACCTCTTCTAGTGGGTCTGATGCCCTCTTCTGGCCTCAGCAGGCACTCCTGTGCACGCACACACACACACACACACACACACACACACACACACACAAACCACACACAGACACAACATTTAAAATAATAAAGATCAATCGGTTTTTTAAATCAAGGAGATGACACCCAAGCTACACAGGCATCCACATACAAAATTTTCAAAAAAATAGTAACTAATGAAAGAAATGTTCTTGTTTTTACAGGGATGCATACTGATGTTTACAGGTGTGATTCATAAAAGCAAAATCTCGTTTTCATGTGAGCTACCAAACGTCAGACACAGCTGTGTAGGAATCACAGCAAAATAAGAACACCGTTGAACATGAGTGAGAACAAGTAGGTGTTCTTGTGCCATTCTTTCAGGTTGTCTGGTGCTACAAATGTCGAAATAACGAAATAGGAAGAAAATTACAATCACGCATGTTGGTCAGGCACCCTCACCCAAGGAGAAGAATCAGCAATTCCCAGTTAGCAGTTTTTCTTTCTTCTATGCTTGTAACAGAGTTGAGATCATCACAGACAAATAAATGAAAAAAAAAAAAATCACATTACAAGGATGCATTGTTTGGACCTTTGCTGTGAAGATGGGAGAGAACACATACCTGCGAAAAATGCCTCCGAAGTTCTGCTGCTCACAAAATGTGGCTTTCTTTAAGACTAGGCTGCTGTCCCATGCCAACTTCATTACTGAACTTGACAAAAGCACTGGTTAAATTTTGAGTCATCATTTGCCTCTTGCCTGTGTCCCATGGGGGGTCCAAACAATTTAAAGTGCCTATACAGACCTAATAAGATCTGCTCTATTTAAGATGGACAGCCAATCAGACTCTCCTGGAAAAGGAGATGTTCTTTCTAGTCAAGAAAGAAGCAGACATCTTTGCTGCTTATTGAGCACTCATGGGTTCTGTTTCTTTGAATATTAAGTGGGCTTGTGTGATGCAATGAATGGATCCTGAGGATTCTGACATCACGCAAAGACACATCAGCACACAGTTTAGAGGATTTGAACAGGCCCCCGGCTGTTGTGGCACATCAAGACTGGATTCAAAGGGTTTGACTCTCAGGAAATGTGCAGAGATTCCTATACAATATCACTCAATTGCATGTGCTCCTGAACTAACTGTTAACGGCTCTAAGCCTCGGGGATGGGACTGTGACAGCATCTACCTCCAGTGTCACATCCCAGCCCTTCTGCCTGCATCTGACTCCGGACACCTCTGTGAGCTCCAAGTCACCTAACACTGATTGTTCTCTGCTTTGTATGTAGAGCATCCAGTGGCTTCCATTCACCTCCCCTCTTTTTTCCTTCCTCCCGTGCAAGGGGAAAGGAGGTGTTTCTGACAGTCAGACTAAGCCTAGCGCCATTTACATTACATTAGAGAATTTGGTTGCTTTTAAACCAGTCTCGCATATTCCAAGCCAGCCTTGAGCTCTGGAAGGAACCAAGGATGACCAGGAACTGATCCTCCTGTCTCTGCCTCCTAAGAGCTAGAATTACAGGTGTGCACCACCACGCCTGGGTTACGTAGTACCTGAGGTCAAGACAGGACCTCATTCCTGCTAGACAAAGCACCCTACCAACTGAGCTACAGCCACAGCACGTTTAAGATGAAGAAATTCTAAAACAAGATGCAAAAATGATCAAATCTGAAGAATTTGTGTGTAAAGAATTAATTTTTAAAAATGCAGGTGAGGGGCTGGAGTGATGACTCAACAGTTAAGAGCATTGGCTGCTCTTTCTGAGGACTGGGGTTCACTTCCCAGAACTCATATGGTGGCCCATAGCTGTCTGTAACTCCAGTTCCAGGGGATCCAACTCCCTCTTTGGCCTCTGTGGGCACTGTATGCAGACAAAACACATTCACGTAAAATAAAAATTTTTAAACAATTATGATACAGTTCATAGAACAGATGAAGGATTTTTTTTAATTTATTATTTTAGATTTATGGATGCTTTGCCTGCAAGTATGCCTGTGGATCCCAGAAGAGGGCATCAGATCTTCTGGAACTGGGAATTATAGACAGTTGTGAGCTGCAGTGTGAGTGCTTTGAACCAAACCCAGGCCCTCTGCAAGAGCAGCCAGTGCTCTTAACTGATGAGCCATTTTTCCAGCCCTGAGATGCAGGCTTTTTCAACATCACTTCACACGAAACATAAAGATGACCCTATGAAGAATGCTTATAGCTATAGACGAGCGTCTTCGGTCAGTCATGCAGAAATAGCTGTAGTGTCTTTCTTCCCCCATGTCTACCTTGCAAAGGAAACAAGGAACATTCTGTTCCCCTTTTAGGATCCCCAGAAAGCACTATTTCCCACTGACCTTCCCCAAGTCCTGCCTTGCCCGACCCTTTTCTATTAATACTAGAATAAGGTAAAAATAGCCCCTATCATTCACATACTCCGTAAGTCTCACTACTTCCTATCATTTTTTAACCTTTTGAGTTTCTTTTTCTTTTTTATAAAAATCTTTAAGTCAGGAGCAAGAAAGATAACTCGGCAATTACTGGTGCACACTGCTTTTGCTAGCGTGCCTGAGTTCTTTTTATTTTAATTTATTTTTTTCTTATCAGTTACATTTTATTAACTCTGTATCCCAGCCGTGTCCCGCTCCCTCATTCCCTCCCAAACCCTCCCTCCCTCTCTCTTCTCCTCCCTGCCCCTTTCCAAGTCCACTGATTGAAGAGGACCTCCTCCCCATTCATTCGATCCTGTTTTATCAGGTATCTTCAGGACTGGCTGCAAAGCCCTCCTCTGTGGCCTAATAGGACTTGGGGGGTGGGGAGGTCAAAGAGCCAGTCATTGAGCTCCTGTGAGAAATAGTCCTTGTTCCCCTCACTAAGTGCCTGAGTTCTATTCCCAACACCTAAGTCAGGTAGCACACAATCACCTGTAACTCTAGCTCCAGGGAAATCAGATGTCCTGGGCCTCTGAGGTATATTTCTTAAAGACAACAGGTACTTCATTAGCTCTGGGCTTTTTTACTCTGGTCAGCCAGTCTACATCTCATTATTGATGAGTTGAGGCCATTTACACTGCAGGTTATTTTTTAACATTTGATCTTGTTGTTGAATGCTTGCCAATTCTTGTAACTTTATTGGCTGTTTTCTGATTGTTTGAATTATTGTTTCCTGCTTTCTCCCGCTGACAGTACCCAGGATTTGCTGGTTCCGTGTGCTGCACATCCTGGCTTCCTTCCTAGCGAGGCTTTGCTATCTATTTCTCTCATGATAGCTCTCCTTTCCTGTGCTGTCATCTGTCCCTCTCCCCCTCCCGTGTTCAGCATTCTTTAATTATCCTCAGCTGCGCCTCGGGGTATGCTTCTCTCGAAATGTCCCTTATTTCATCAATTCTGAAAAGTGGCTTTGCTAGATGTCACTATCTCGGTTGCCAGCTATTTGCTTTCAGACCTGGAAAGATATCATTCTTTGCTTACCCGGTTTGAATGGTTGCTGACAAGAAATCTGATGCTATTCTGATGTTCTTGCTTTTGTGAGTCGGGAGTTTTACCTCACAGCTTCTAATGTTGTGCCTTTGCTCTGTGCTTTTTGCCTCCTGACGATAATGTGTCATATGTCTTTTCTGGTCGTGCCTACTGGGAGTTCTAAAGGCCTCGTGTTTGAATGTCTATCTTTTTCTCTAAATTTGGAGACATTTCTGCTATAATTTTATTGAATAAAATCTTGTGCTTTTAGTATTTATCTCCCCTCCAGCTCTTGTCCCACTTATTCTTAGGTTTGGTCTACTGACACTATTGCAGAGTTCTTAGACAATGACATTGTATTCACTGATTTTTTTCTTTCCTTAATGTTTGTGGTTTTTCACCAGCCTCCTCCTCCATCCCTGGGGTTCTTTCTTCTGCTTGGTTGAGGCTTTGGAGGACACTTTCCACTGTTGTTTATTATTTAAGTCACTATATTTTTCATTTCTAGCATTTCTATTTGGGCTGTTTTGTTGTTGTTGTTGCTGCTGCGGTGTTTTAAAATCTGAATTTCCAGGGCTGATGAGATGGCTTAGTGGTCAAAGAGCACATACTGCTCTTGCAGAGGACCCAAGTTCGGTTCCTAGCACCCATACTGGGCGGCTCACTCCAGCTCCAGGGATCCAATGCCCCCTTCTGGCCTCCAGAGGTACCACGTGCACCTGCACATTCACAAACCCACACAATACGTATAATTACAAATGAAAATAAGTCCTTTAAAAATTAGTTCTAGTAGCTAAGATCTAGGGAGGAGAGAGAGAAAAATCCAAATACAAAGAAAGCTCGGGGGTGGGGAAGTAGCTCAGGGACGTGATCAGAGCTTGCTGAACGTCTGCAAGGCCTTGGGTATGATACCTAACACAGCAGCCCTGCTGCCCCTCCCCCCCAAAAAATTCTTTAAAATATCTCATCATCAGACTCAGGAATATACAGATGAGAACAGAGAAGGAAAAGAATTTTCACAGTGGCCAAGAAGAAATGGGAGCAATTAGGATCACTAAGTCTCTGTCCTCTTCTAGATTTAGGAAGTAAAGGAATGGGGATGAAAGGAGTTGGGCAAGGGGAAATGAAGAGAGGAGAAAGGGAGAGTGGGAGAGGGCACGGGACTAACGTGGGCAGATCTGCACACCCCCACCTCCTCCTGCTGTGGTCCTGCTGGCTGGGCAGCAGCACATGTCATCCTTGGAAGACGTTTTTCCTGTTCAAACCAAATGAGAGGGAAGGAGAGCGGAAGAGCTGGTGGCAGGAATTCAGGCAGGATCCTGTGATTCAAAAGAGAATAATGAGAGCCCTCTTAAGGGGCATAACTGAAGCCAGCTGGTAGATAAATAAAACCACAAGGAATGGGAAGTAATAAAATCAATACAATTTCACGTCAATTTAAAATACATATGCTTATATTCATTGGCGTTGTTTTGTTTTGGTTTGGTTTGGTTTCATTTTTGGTTTTCGAGACAAGGTCTCACTATATAGCCCTGTCTGGCCTGGAATTAGTAGAGATCCACCTGCTTCTGCCTCCCAGGTGCTACAATTAAAGGTGTGCCTCTGCCATACCCAACAAGGCCCTTGATTTTGATATAATGAGACTCACTGAATCAATAGCAATATTAAGAGTGGTTTGTCTTTTGCGAGTTTTTCCAGAACATTCAACTGAGCTCTCAGAGAAACGGTTCTCCTTTTAGTCTTCAGTTCACAGTGTTCAGCTACCTAACAAAACTGTAACAGCAAGTACCACTGATCCAAAAACATAGACCATAACAGACTCTTGAGAATTATGCGACTCAACTGGAAGACACCAGTGTTTCTTTTTCATCATTAATAAAAGCTGAAATTTATCAAAAGTTATTGTTTCGTTGATCAGCATAAATATGAAAAGGTTCATGCTTGGTCAGTTAATTCAGGGAATTACATTGCCAGAATTCCTGAAGCTAAGCCATCATCACTTGATTATGTTTGTAATGTACTTATGGGTTTTGTTATATAATGGGTTGTTTAGGATTTTTTTTTCATATGCAGCTCATAAGCAAAATGGACCTATAAGTATCTTTGCTTTCCTTTTCTATTTTTAACTGGCATTGAGCTTATTCTATTTTTGCAAAATGAGTTGGGAAACTTTTCCTCTTTATTTCTAAAAATTTATTTGAAACATGAATTTTCTTTGCCTGGAGATTTGGTAGACCTTTCCCATGAAGCCATCTTTGTCTAATACTTCAGGAGACTCAGGATACAGGTGAGGGTCTCAGATTACCATTCCAAATTACAATGTTCCCTTCTGTGATGGGTAATTTTGTAAAGGTGCACAATCAAGAATCACGTGAGGAAAGAGCCTCAATGAGGGAGTGTCTAGATTGGGTTCACCTGTGGGCATGTCTGGTGGTGGGGATGATTTTCATGGTTGGTTGATAATTGGCATAGGACAGCCCAGCCCACTGTGGGTAGTAGCACCATTCCCTAGGTAGGGGATCCTGGACTTTGGAAGTGTAGAAAGGGTGCAGAACCTAAGTAGGCACATGGGTATTTGTTTATGGTGTGTCCAGCTATCTCAAGTTTCTGCCTTGACTTCCCCTCAGTGATGGGCTGTAAGCTAGAATTTTAAGCTGGCTAAACCCTTTTCTCACTAAGTTGGTGTTTTCTCACATCAACATAAAGAAAACTAGGATGCCCTCTTTCTTTCATAGTTTTGTGGTCTTATATAAATCTCAAGAAATCCAGCTCAACTAATTTTCAAAATATTTGTTAGCTGTCCTTTGAAACCACTTCTGTGAGAAAGACAGGAAGTCAAAGGACTTGTGAGACTCTCAGAAATCCTCCAGTCTTACAGTCTGTGTCTCTCTGGGTGAGAATCCTCAAGATCTGCCTCTCCTTATTCTGACACCTAAATTTAAAGATGGAAAAGGCACTAGGGAGCAGGGAAGACTTGACGGGCAGCGGGTATGTTGGCACCTACTGTAAATATTCTGCCCTAGCCAGACTCTCCTCTGTGAAAGGTTATTCAGCTGCCAGGTTCCAGCAACACATAAACCCAGGCATGAGTGTGCCTGTCTGAGGTTCTGGCATTCAGGAGGTAAAACAGAGAGCAAGGATCAGGATAATCAGAAATCCAAGGTCATCCTCAGCTATATAGCAAGCTTGAGGCCACCCTCAAACACAAGATCCTGTCTCAAACAACAACAACAAAATCTAATGCAAACCATGTGAGTAATTTCAAATTTTTCAAATAATCACATCTTTCAGGATATCACTAAAAGTGCAATAGTGCCACTTACATCTTGGCAGTAACCAACAGCTATCTGACTGGACTCAAGGTCTGATTTATAGGAGGGAGATCATGTCTGGTACCGTAAACCTAGCCAACTGCGCTTCGCTATTGAGGTCAGGGACCACAGAGGAGAACCTAACATAACCACTTTCCTAAACCAATATAGTTTCTAACTATATTCTAAATACTTATCTTATACCCACAAGTGAGTGTAGCTCCCGTCACTCATCAAATAAAGCTTCTTTTTGAAGCAGAAGGAGATAATTACAGGAAGCCACTACTAATCAAAATGCAGAAAACAACTGACTGGTTCCAATACCATCTGGTCAACCTAGAAACATACATGCAGGCAACGCTGAATGCACTCAGCAGGTTGTATTTAGATGTTGATTCATTTATGTGGAAAATAACAGCAATGAAGAGGAAAAAAAAGGTAGAAAGGAAGGGGGGATGGCACAGTCATATTTTAATTAAAATGTTAAGGAGAGATAGCCAAGGGGCTAGACAGAAGGTCAGTGGTTAAGAGCGCATACTGCTCTTACAGAGTGCAAGAGTTTGATTCCCACTTCGGGCACTTCACAACAGCCTATAAATCCAGGTCCAGGAGATCCATCACCCTCTTCTGAAACTTCCAGCACCTGCACACATTTGGCATACAGTACACAGACAGAAGACACACACACATAGGTAAAAAATAAAATAAAAAATTTTTAAGTGGAATTGTTTGTAAAAGAATGAGAACCAGCAGGGAGAAAAAAAATAAAAACAAAAGAAAATCCACTCAGAATAAACCGTACATTCTCAATTATGATAGTGATTTTGTAGCTCTTGTGCAGGGGGAAAAAATTAATAGGCTAAATTAATTCCAATATATTATGAACTGAATTCTATTTTCCCAAAATTCACATGCTGAAATCCTAACTCACACTAGTTCCTCAGTATGTCCACAGGCTTAGATATAAGACTAGCCTCAGAAGCCATATTCACAGATGCAGAAGTTACATGAAATGATGTCACATCTGTGAGCATTTTCATAGAATCAACACACATCCTCTGGTAGGCTTTAGACCAGCTCCCCTGGTTGTCCCTTTAGCTTCATCCTTTCCTTTGTCTAGGAAAAGATTCTAGGGGAACTTCCAATTTCTTGGGGTCCACTGTTTCAATAGTCTGACAGCTAAACAGAGAAACAAAGGGTCTCTTTAGACTAGCCCCATTCTGTTTGTTTGTTTGTTTGTTTGTTTGTTTGGGGTTTTGTTTTGTTTTTTTAAGACAGGGTTTTTCTGTGGAGCTTTGGCTGTCCTAGACTCACTTTGTAGACCAGAATGGCCTCGAACTCAGAGATCCACCTGCCTCTGCCTCCCTGAGTGCTGGGACTACAAGTGTGTGCCACCATGCCTGGCTTAGACTAGCCCCATTCTTGACAGTCAGGCTAATTATAGAGTGAGCATATCAATAGGTCAAGGTCATTCTCCAATACATAGCAAGTTTGAGGGTAGCTACATGAGATCCTGTCTCAAAATAAAACTAATGAAAGAGAAAGAAATGGACATGGGAAAAGATGCTTTGCCTTTTTTTTTTTCCACTGGCCCTGCTTGGGAGCATTTTATAGTTCCAACATGCCTGGCTTTGGACTGGTCAAACCACAATAATGTGTTAGTCATCAGAGGCCATTGGCTTCCTGGCCAGGCAGCAGCAGTTTGGTCTTCAGTGTTCTTCTGAAGCATGGTAGTATTTCCCACAAGCCCAGGCATATGCCTCAGGGTTCCCACTTTAGTTGTTTGTTTCCGTGGTCTACCTGCCCTCCTGACTTCCCTGTGGCTGCTGTGCCATATTAACACTGGCAAGAGGGAGGGCACCAGCGAGCAAGACCAGTTCAGTTTATCACCTAATCAGAAAAAAAAAAATGCAGGAGCCTCCAAAAGCAGCTGGGTGGTGTGGCTGAACGCTATTCTTGGCTAGTCAGTATTAAAATCAAAGAGCGAACGTTATAAAAGGCAGCCATGCCCTGCTCTGTAGAGAGCTGGGGTTTTCCAGGGCTTCAAGAGCAGGGAAATTGAGAAGGACATTCAAAGGCAGCAGATGTGCCCTTGGGGCTGAAAAAAAAAGAAATAATAGCATTGAATCCCTCCAAGTCCTGGGTCAGCATAGCAAAGACCCACTTTTGTACAAGATCTTCCCGAGATACAGACAAATGGGTAATTCTTGGCTAAACTAAAGATGGCTTTATTCCCACTGGTTTAAAAGGAAGAGCTGCTTCAAAGGTTGCCATTCTCTTCGTGCAAAGCCCTGGAGTTCAGGCTTTCAGCCTCGCTTCCGGACCTCTAACTCACCAGCACCCTAATGAAAATTTATAATAGTTTTTTTTTAAGTATATGTAATCCAGGTATCAGGTGGGATTGATCTATTTCACGGTGTCTAGATAAAGAAAGATTAAAATCTCCATTTTCAAATTGCAGGGGAATTTAGTGGCACCCTGGGGACCCCTGCCCGGTTCTGGCTCTGTAATGACCCCTATTTCTGCCTCTAAGTGAAGAGGGAGGTCAGGGGTCCTGTCCCCACACACTCCCATCTGTCTTGTGCCTGCTTTTTCCTGGGCGGTTTCTATCTTTCAGTTCTACCCAACGGGTCCCCACATGGAGGCATTTGAGCGACTAAGAAAATATTACTGAAAGTTTGGGAAATAAAAAGTCTATACTGCAGCAACATGAATAATTTGAAACTCATTAACACTTGTATTGATGAACGCCCTGGGCTATTTGCAGCCTCTGTCCTGGTTGGGTGTCCTCCTTCCCCTCATCACCTTCTGCTCTGTCTTCCCTCTATCTCCAACCCCTTTACCTCTGTGTTTCAGGAGTATCTGTATGTTTATTAGGCTCCTTATCCACACCCACACCTCCTATCCTCTCCCCCTTTGTTTCAAGGCGGTTGTCTATATATTTCTGCTCTTCTGATCTGCCCATAGCTATAACTCAAGAGATTTCCTTAGATCACTTTAATATTTGGCTGCATTGGTGCTGTGAAACTAAATAATATACTTTCTCTTGAAATTTTTTCTAGCTTCTATTATATCTATTGTTATCACTTTTACTGCTGTTGTGTTTGTGTTTGTGATGTCAGCAGGTGAGGGCGTGCATGCGCCAGCACCCATGGGTGGAAGTCAGAGGGAAACTTTCAGGAGTTTGTCACTGCACCATGGATTTCAGAGATCACACTCTCTGAAATCATCGGACCTGTTCTATGACCTCTTTTAGTTCTGCTGGGACTTCCCACCCTGCCTTAGTTAGGGTCTTACTGCTGTGAAGAGATACCACGACCATGGCAACTCATCAAGACAAACAGTTGATTGGAGATGGCTTACACAATTCAGAGGGTTAGTCCAGTACCATCATGGCGGGAAGCATGGCGGAGTGCAGGCAGACATGATGCTGGAGAGGGCCGAGAGCTCTACATCTGGAGCCTCAGGCAGCAGAAAGGAAGAGTGTGCACCCCAGGCCGAGGTTGCGCTTCCTGAAACCTCAAAGCCCGCCCCAGTGACACACACCTCTCCTTTGTTTTTTCCTTCTTTCCTCAAGGATATATGCTTCACATTTGTTATCTTTCCATTTAGAGTCCTATAGTCACCACATACGCAGGTAGGCTCAGACACCGGCTCTCAACAGACCAACTGTAAACAGATAAGTAAAACTGAAAAGCAGAGACTGGAGATCTGTCCAATATGACCATATTGGGAAGAGTAACTAACCCCAGTTTATCTTGGGGGTTCTGACATAGGGTTTAGGCTTAGACAGAAGGCAAGAGGTATACATAGCTAGGCCATCCTGGTCAAAGTATGATCCCAGACGTCACCATTGTCTCAATTCATTTCCTGCAAGATGGTCAGACAAGTTGTCAGAACTGTGTGAAAGAGTTCCTCCTCTGCCTGGAACCGTTCCAACCTTCTCCCACCATGAGGCCCCTAAGAAGACTCCGATTTCTTGCGGCCAAAGGGAGAGGCACGAGCGTCTCTCCTTAGGGTGCCTTTGCTTATAGCAGGAAGGCTATATCTCCACGCACCCTTCTCACACACTTTGCCAGCATCCCATTTAAACAAAAAATACGTAATCTTTGTCGTAGTAGCTTGCTTACACTACTCCGGGCTCATAGCCAGGCAGCACTGAAGTTCCCCCTGCAGTGTCTGCGTTCTGCTTGAAGATCAAGAGCCTTACCATGTTGACCAAGGAAGATAAGACTAGAAGGCCCCAAACTAATAGTAGCAACATGCCTCATGCCGCCCTGCCCTTCAGTCCCCCATTGCCGTGGCCAACAGCTTAGTTAGTCTTCCTCTCAGTGAGAAATGTGACTTGAAAGAGTCTGAAGCCGGAAGAAAAAGCAGGTAGACGCTATGGAATCTTAGCTTCCTGTTTAAGGTGGGCAGTCCGGTGATGCCTTGCCCGAGGAGCGTAGGCTCTTGTGAGGAGAGAACCAGGGGAATAGGCTTAGCTGAGCGGTGTCAAGGAGCCTGTGTCCCCTGAGATGCAAAGCCAGCTTCTTCACAGTAGCCCAGCCCCAGAACGTGCCTTCCTCAGACTTCTCTCCCAGGAGCTGGTCATCTGAGCTCTCCTTGCTTGTCTCACCGCCCCCCGCCCCCCAATTTAGCTTTCAGAATTATATGTTCCTTTCTTCCATGTTAAAAGTGAGTCTCCTTGGGGCTAGAGGGATGGCTCAACCGTTAAGAGCACTGAATGCTCTTCCAAAGGACCTGGGTTCGATTCCCAGCACCCATGTGGCAGCTCACAGCTGTCTATAAGTCCAAGATCTGACCCTTCATCCAGATATATAGGCAGGGGAAACACCAATACACACATAAAACAAAAAAGAAACAAGCCAGTTATTTTTTTAAAAAGTGGATATCCTTGGTGCTTGCTCCTCCCTCTGTGAAAGTATCTCTGTTCAAATGTGACCTCACCAAAGAGACCTTCCCTGGACAGCATATGGAAAAACAATAGGCTCTTATCCCCCACCCTTCCCTTCATGTCCCCCAAGTCATGTTTATCCGTAGCCCTTCCTACTGCTTGGCAGATGGTATGTTTATTTGTTTGGGTTTTTTTTTTAATTTTGTCTTCCCACCACACACTCAAGAATATTCTTCTCTAAGAAAAGATATTGTGTATATCGCTCTGTTCTCAGCCTGCAAGGAGGACCTAGGCTATAGTAGGTGATCAATAGATACTCATTCGTGATCAACCACGTTTATTCCTCCAACCAGGTACACACGCCCCACAGTGCTCAGCATTTATAAAGAACTCTGCAGTGTTTGTTGAAGGGAGGGAAGGGAACGGGGAGGGTAGAGAATGAAAGATGGAAATGGAGAGAAGCAAGGGTGGGTAGACAAACAGGAAAGGAGAGGGCTGCAGAGAGGAAGGAGAGAAGACAAAAAAAGACTACATGGCTAATGAGTAGATAAATGAGCAGTTTTACTGAGGCCACATGTCACCTTGGGAAATTATAGGAAAGATGGCAAATGTCATTAAAGCCAACTGGTGCAAGGAAGAAGACACCAGGTAGCGGCTCATTTCCTTGGTCCAGTGATTTGCCGTGGAGAGCCAAGGTGCAAAGAAAATTTCTCTGAGAGAACTCCGTTCCGATGTCTGGCCATGTAAAATGTGAGCTGAAACCAGGCATTGGCAGTGTCTGGCCAGGAGCCACACAGCTGATTGTTACTTGCTGTTTGAGCCTCTTCAAATCAAATCATTTAAATGTGCATGTTTAATAGAATGAATAGATGCCTATGAGACCAATAATTAGAGATGGTCTAGCAAATTAAGAAAATTGCCTTTTTTTAAAAAAGAGGAAATAAAGAATTGGAATCAATCCAGAAAATTATTCAACTGTCTCTGTACAGGAAAACACTTTTTTTTTCCTTGCTTTGACTATGTACATTGGGCCATAGGGCCATGCCCCCTCTGACTTGCAGGCAAGCCAGGCTCCCTACCCCTCCCCCCATTCCAGCCCTTTGGCCATGAGATGACTGTGGACAGAAGTGTTGCCTGGTGAACAAAGGAGCACTGAGCATGCCCAGGAGACAGATCGGCAGCCAAGGGCTCAGGGCCTAAAGTCAGCGCCCTGAATACAGGTCCCGGATTTGTATTTTAATTACTATGTGATCGTGCTCACCTGATCTAATTTTGTATGCCTCGGTTTTTAGTAGAAAAAAATAAATTCCAGATAACAACTAACTTATGGTGATGTGATGGACCTGGTATATGCCAAGAATCATTTGATACAATCCTGGTGAGGAGAATGTATGTTTATGAATGTTACCATTTGTGTGTGTGTGTGTACAGGTGCGTGTAGAAGGCAGAGGAGAACCTTGGGTATGGTTCCTCGGTTGTTGTTACCTTTTGTTCTTAAAGATTTATTTCTTGCTGGGTATGTGCCAAAGCCAGAAGAGGGTATCAGATCCCCTGGAGCTAGAGTTACAACTGGTCCAGAGTTGCCCAGCAAGCCTGCCCTCTGGAAGAATGGTATGTGTGCCCCTAACCTCTGAACCACCTCCTGGTCCCCTAACTTGTTGTTGCATTTAGTTTTTGGAGGCAGTGTTCCCACTGGCCCAGAGCTCACTAAGTAACTAGGCTGTCCGACCAGCAAACCCCAGACCCTCGCCTATTTCAGCCTCCCTGTCACTGTGCCCAACTTTTCTCTGTACTTGGGTACTAGGACTCAAACTCGGGTCCTCAGGCTTGCCAGGCAAGCACTGTCACCTGAGCCATCCTCCGAGCCTGAATTACATTTTTTCTAATCCCTTTACATGTGTCCTTCTTTTCCCTTTGTCTAGAAGAAGAAAAACAAGTATTCACTCTTCTCAAAAATGATTCATTTTTAATAACATAATGTTCTAGAGGAAAAGTATATAATCATTTTGAGTGATTCCATCAATCTCCAATCATTAACTTTTTTTTTCTTTTTTGTTTTTGTTTTTGTTGTGTTTTTGACACAGGGTTTCTCTGTGCAGCCCTTGCTTTCCTAGAACTCTCTCTCTCTCTGAAGACCAGGCTGGCCTTGAACTCACATACATCCGCCTGCCTTTGCCTCCCAAGGGCTGGGATTAAAGGCATGCACCATCTCTGTCCAGCAACCAATCAGCAATTTCTGCTTACAGATTCCTAGACAGTGTTGCGTCATGAAGCTATTAGAAAGAACTCCTGCCCTTTCTGTTGTCAGTGTGCAGCTGCGTGCTCACCCTCGGGTCACATTCTGACCCCTGCTGTTTCTCTTTCTAGTTTTCTCTCCACCTTGCCACAGTTTAACTTTATTCAGCTACTGTAAAGAACTACACCAGATACATTATAGTCATTAGCAAACTCAAGTCACAGTCTCCCCTACCCTTAATGACTAGTTAATGAAGGACATTGAGTTCCTGGGTGAAGGATCTGTCTCCTCACGCCACCTCTACTTCCTGAAGTTGAAAGATACTTCTTTTTATTAGGGAATGGTAACACTGACACACACCCTGTCCTAAGATGGGGGTGACCTCCTTGATCCTCTCAGCCTCCCTGTTGATAGACCTCAACAAACCAATATCTTCCTTGCCTGGGCTGAAGCGACAAGGAACAATGTATCAGCTGTATCCCCTTCAATCCTTTAATTTTCTCTAGGTTCCTCAGGAGAGGGCAAAGAAGGACTTCCCCACACATCACAGCACTCATCTGAAAGAGGGCAGTCAAGACACTTCCTTCCAGAAACCTTGAGAAGAGTAAAAAAGGCCTAATAGAAGTCTGTGCGACATTAAAAAAAAAAAAAAAAAAAAAAAAAAAAAAAAAAAAAGTATGAGGGCTAAACTGGGGCAAAAAAAAAAAAAAAAAAAAAAAAAAAAAAAAAAAAAAAA
>NW_026585691.1:9991400-10009655 GCF_907164565.1 Psammomys obesus | reverse complement strand
AGTGTGGCAAAAAAAAAAAAAAAAAAATACATAGAGAAAATAATAAACCTGATCGCTCAGAATGTAAAATTTCTGTTAGGTCCTAAAGACAGAACTGAAGTCGCTCAGATAATTCGGGTTTCAGTGTGTTCCCTGGGTCAAAGGTGTGGGAGAGGATCCGGGTTCTTCAGGAAGAAACCCATCTTGAGGATTTAAAAGCCTGGACTTTTTTGTACTTTCGTGTTCGCTGTCTGTCAAAAGTATAAGCCTATTTCCTTATATAATCGAAACCTGGTGCTGCTGGCATTAATAATGCATCCACACCCTTCAAGCTTCATTTTGGCACGATTAAGGACAATCATAATCCCTTGCAAATTCCAGAGTCCATTCTGTTTAAACCTTCTATTAGAGCATTCCCATTTTTCTACTTTCCATTCACTTAATGAGAAATCAAATGTGTGGTTTTTGATAGTCATACGGAGAGAAAGAAAATGACACACACATACACACACAAAAAAAAAAAAAAAAAACTGAATTTGGGCATTTGACAGAAATAGTCACATACTGACTTAATTTCACCCCTCCTGCTGTTATAAATTACCTGACAAAAGCAAGTAACGGAAGAAAGGGTTTCTTTTGCTCCCAATTCCAGGTTACATCATCATGGAGATGTCAAGGCAGCAAGAACTTGAAGCAGCTAGTTACATTACATCCATGGCCAAGAGCAGAGAGAGAAAGCGTGCATGCATGCTCATATTTAGCTCACTTTCTCCACTCTCAGGGGGTCCAGGATGCCCCTGAGGAGGTGCCACCCACAGTGAGCTAGTCTCTCCACTGATCAAGATAATCCCTAACAGACTTGCCTGCACACCAAACTCACCCACACAGCCCTTCATTGTGACCCTTTTCCCAGGAGACTTTAGGTTGTATCAACTTGGCAATTAAGCCTGACTCTCACAGAGGGCTAGAGAGGTGCCTCAAGAGCACCTGCTCCTCTTCCAGAGGACCTGGATTGGTTTCCAGCACCCACGCTGAGTAACCCAGAGGCCTATTTAACTCCAGTTCTAAGAGATCGAAAACTCTCTTCTGGCCTCTGAGGGCAACTGTAAGCCCGTGGTGTATATACAGACAAGCAGCCGTCGCCACATGTATATAATAAATAATGTAAATAAAGTAAATAATACTTTTTATAAAGCTATCACATATATTTTAGTAGCAAACCCATTGAAGATCCTTCAAATACACACACTAATATAAAATGTATGCAAAGATTATGAATGAAGTAGCTTCCACCATCCAGATCAAAGCTAGGGAACCACAGTTGGGGCTCAGGGTCCCTGATATAAGAAGTCACCTCTTGCCAGCCAGTTGCCTCAGGGCGTAAAGGCACTTGCTAGCAAGCTGGGATGGTCTGAGTTTGGTTTGTAAGACCAACTTCAAGATTTCACATATAGTACCATGCATTAGCCAGGTGGCAGTGGTGTAGGCTTTTAACCCCAGCACTCAGTGGTGAGAGGCATGCAGATCTCTGAGTTCCAGACCAGCCTGGCCTACAGAATGAGTTCCAGGACAGCCAGGATTGCAGAGAGAAAACCTGTCTCAAAAAAAAAAAAAAAAAGAAGAAGAAGAAGAAGAAGAAGAAGAAGAAGAAGAAGAAGAAGAAGAAGAAGAAGAAGGACAACAAAAAGAACAAGAACAAGGAGTTACTTCTGCTATAGCTGTCTTGGGGGGTTCCATTGCTCCTTCATTACCAACAGCCAGACACACTCTTCCAATGGTTGAGCTTATGTCAACCACCAAACCCTCTAAAGATATGTACCATACTATATTAGGTACCTCCTGACACTGGTGTTCTGTTTTTCACTGTTGTGACTGTGCTGTGTCGGATTTTGTCAACTTGAGACAAGCCAGAGTCATATGAAAAGAGGAAGCCTTACCTGAGAAAAATGCCTACCTCAAAGCAGCCTGTAGGCAAGTCTGTGAAACATTTTCTTGATTAATGATGGATGCGGGAGGGTCCGGCCCACTGTAAGGGGCGCATCCCTGGGCAGGAGGTCCCAGTTGAGTGAGCCAGGAGCACCAAGCCAGGAAACAGGTTCCTCTATGCTCTCTGCCTCAGTTCCTGCCTCAAGGTTCCTCCCTTGGAATCCTGCCCTGACTTTTCTCAAGGATGGACCTCGACATGTGAATGTAAGCCAGATAAACAGTTCCCTCTCGGAGTTGCTTTCAGTCATGGTGATTATCACAGCAACAGAAAGCTAACTAGGACAACGATCATTTCCGTTGTCAGCCTAGATGCCTAGAAAAACAGCAAAACCAATGCCTGAGTGCTGTCTGGGGCGTTTCTGGAGAAACGAGCGTGGGAGTCAGCAAATGTAACAGGGAAAGTCTACCCAGAATGGGCCAGGCACTCTCTGGTCTGGGGCTGAGATGAGATGGAAAGGTAGAAAAGGGAAGCTGCCTGCCCCACACACGACCCCTCTAAGGAAAGCTCACTCTCCTCCTGAGACCCTTGGAGACAGACTCTGGAGTGTTCTTTGACTGCAGATTTGTATCGTTGGCACGCCAGGGCCTTTCAGGATGTTGACCTTGGCCTTGGGCTGCACCGTTGTCCTTGCTCTTGTTCTGAGGTTTCTGGCTTCCTCGACTGAGCAGCTGCTCGCTTCCCTGGACTCCAGCCTGCACAGTCATTGTGAGATGATTCTGAGCCAATCTGAGCATCATCTTAGGATCACAGACACTCTGATGATTACGCTCTCTAGAGAGCCCTTGCTAGCGCAAGTGTTCGACCACCCATGACTGCCTGGAAGCGGGGAGACTTCCACACAGACTCCTACCCTTCGCAGAACTCTCGGATCTGTCTTTTGGCTTAGTTCCAAGGGGTCTCTTCAGGCTTAATAAAGAAGGAGCTAAAGAATGAGATCATCGGTGTTACTGTCTTTCCTTTCCCGATCCACTACAGTAAAAGCACTGTTGAGCAGCCACCTTTTACCAGGGCTAAGCTTTCTTAACAGGAGGATTATGGTCAACTTCATCTAGGCTGAAGGTCCGTCTCTAAAACCAAACCCCATAATATACCCCAAGTCTCTCACATTCCAACTGGAAAGAAAACCTTTCTCTCTGTGTCCTGTGGTAGCTTTCCTCTTCCTTTAAGCCATGACCCTTTCTCTCAGCGTCTCAGCCTTCCAAAGAAAACCCTCAGCTTACCTATGGCTCCTAACAACACCCGGCACTGGCTTCCCTGCCTGTCGCTGACCACATGTGTCCTCAGACATTGTTCCTGTTGTGGGCCTCCTATGAGAGGCAAGACTCCTCCTGTGCCATCTGTAACACCTGCAACAGCCACCCCTGAGGCAGGTTTGGGCTCTCTCTATAAGGGGAAAATGTGGAACCGGAAGGATGACTCAGCAGTACAGCACTCACTCCGGAGGAGTGGGGACTGGCGCTCAGAACCCCAGAACCCACATAAAAGCAGGTGGGCACCGCAGCTGCCTATCCTCCCGGCATTTGGGAGGCAGACATGGGGGAATCCCTAGGGAAGTTAACCAGCTAGACTCCCCGAAATGGTAAGCGATAGAGTCTGCCTTCAATCTCCAAAGCGGAGAGTGACTGAGGAAGATAGCTGGTGCCAGCCACAGGCCTCCACACCCAGGCACACACGAGGACTGTACATAGGCAGACATAAAGCATGAACATCACACGCACATGCAATAAGTATATAAATATAAAAATGATTGTCTCGGGCCCCAGTCATGTGTCATCCACAGAGGACTCTCTGCCCTCCACTTTAACAAGGATCTGATTTCCTGCAGATACACGGTAAGGGTGGCTCTGGAAGATCACTGTAAGACCATCCTTATGAAAGCGCTTGTACTAGGGAAGTGACAGACACTAAATGAGTGCTCAGAGCCCTGAGATGAACACCATCCTGTTCCCTTTCTCCCCGCCTGGCTGCTATGAAGAGCAGCAGCTACTAACTTGCTGTCCGTTTTTGGTTTTGTTTTTTTTTTTTGTTTTTTTTTTTAATCTGTTCACGTTACATAAATCATCTTTCATACATACCTCACTCTTCGTCTTTCCCTCTTCCCCCTTCCCATCCCTTGCCCCTGCCAGTCCCTTTGGGCTTAACTTTTGTTCTCTCTCCTTTCTCTCCAAGGAAGTCCTTTACCCAAAGGAGGCTTGTCCCCTCCACTGCTGCCATTCATTTTATACAGCTTAATTATCTCACAGCCCTTCTGTGGTAACTCAATGTGAGCCTTTCCAAATTGCGCATGAAATCTCGTCCCAGAGGAATTCAGGTACAAGGGCCCAATGGAGTAAGAACGATTTCAAGTTTCAAGAGTTGGTTTTGGGTATGTGTCTTATCAGTATGCAGAGGAGTGAGTTTGAGCATAGGTTGTCTAAGGCTGTTTTCATTTTGCTATGTAAACCTGAAAGTCCAGAGATAATTGCCAATTTTTGCTCCTCTTAAATAATATACCTGTGAGCTGTTTTATGAGGTAATTAGTGCCTGTGGCAATGAACCCACCCATCCACCCACCTCCCTCGCCCAGGCAGCTCTAACCACCAACTGCTACCTGCAGAGATAAATCTAAAACAGCTTCAGAGAAGAGAAATACCAAAGACTGAAAGCCTGCTGGGGAGAGGTCTGCAGAATAAAGAGAATGCAGGGAGATGAGGAAGGGAGGAAGGAAGAGAGGGAGGAAACGAAAAAAAAAACCACACACACAGGAGGAAACAAAATGTTCACTAGAAACTAGACTCGATACAATCAGCCACTGTTTCATTTTAAAAGAGTCACCAGCCACTTTCAGAACACCTTCTTCGGGTCATTTAAGAACATTCCCATCGCCCCTAGGGGCACCCGAAAGGATCAGGAAAACAGAGTGTGCTGTGCGTGGGTTTCTACGGCGCTAAGTCCTTTGCAGCTGATAAACACACTGAAAGTTTCCTTTGCACCGAACTCAAACCTAAAGGGAAAGACGCCAAATCTCCCCCACTTTTGTTCTTTAAACTTACATCGTGCTGCTAACAGAATCGGTGAGGTTAAACTGCTGTGCTTTCACCGTTTTGTTTTGTTTCGTTTCGTTTTGCTTGCTCTGAAGGCATTAACCAAACTTCTCCAGCCTCTCCGGTTATCCGAGATAACGCAGCGCCCTCTGTCGACCTTCCCACCACACTGGCTTTCGGGGCGCAGGCTCTGCAAAACGATGGTGATTTAATGGCTTCAGGAAGGTGCTGTTTGCAAGGGAATGCAAATAAATGCTGAACGAAAGAAGAAGCTGATAGAAGGGACTCTAAAATCAAGTGCTGGCGTTATTTAAGGTCAAATCAATAATCGGCTTCTCTTCCTCCTTCGAACGGATTTTTCTTAAAAACTGCCTTTTGTCACAGAGCTGGATTCCCGGTAACCGCAGCTGCGGCAATGTCCATCAGAAGCAGAGGAAGAACGGACAACTCCAACTAAAGTACCCTACAGAGAAAAGTGAGAGACGGCCCTGGGTGCCCCCCTGGAGAGGCCCAGCCTGCCCTTGAGGTTTAGATCAGCTCTCTTCCTAAACAGGCCACATGTGGAGCGGGGAGAGGGCTCCAGTGGAGAAGCGATTGCTGTGTACACACACGGATCTGAGTTCAGGTTCCCTCTGCTCGCTCCTGTGAGAATTAGGCACGGTGGCACTTCGAAGGCGGAGAAAGGCGCATCCCTGGTCAAACTAGTATAATCCGTGTGCTCTAAGCCAGTGAGACCCTGTCTCAAAACACAAGGTGAAGAGGTCCTGAGAAAGGATACTGGTTGGCCTCTGGCCTCCGCAAGTGTGTACACACACACACACACACACACACACACACACACACGCCATGCTAAGGTCGTGGTCGTGGGTGCTAGGGGAGGTAGAAGGCCTTTAAGAAGCGGGGCCTAAGGGAAAGAAAATAGATCACTGGAGGGGGATAGCCCAGGAAGGGGCTATTGGGATCCTGACCCCAGAGTCTCACTCTGATTCCCCAAAATGTGTGTGATAAGCAACCACCTCTACCACGCGTACCACCAGGATGCCCTGCCTGGCCACAGGCCCGGGCAACGGTGGTACTAAGCAATCAAGAGCTAAAACTTTCAAAATCAGAAGGAGGGGAAAAAAAAGACTCTTTATAGGTTGCTTACTTCTTAAGCTTAGTTCGTCAGAGCAACGGAAAGTTGTCCTGTGCACTTTTCAAGGAAAGAAAGAAAACATACAGACTTGAGAGAGGGAAAGAGAAACTTCCACGTGAGGCCAGTTCAGGCTCCATCGCTGGTCTCGCCTCCCACCCCGTGCCCGATTGATCCACCCCTGAAACAAGAGACTTCCTACGTGGCAGTCCCTTCCCCAGGACACGGACCAGGAAATTTGGTTTCTGTCGGATGCTAAATTAGTGAATTACGGCCGTGCCTCTCAACTCTGCTGAATCATTTATGCCCCGGGTCCTGGACAAGAGTCAGAGGAACAGAAACAAAGAAAACCCAGTCCCTTCCCACGAGGCTCTCAGTCAATAGCATAAGAACAAGTGGGTGTTAACTAGAATATAACACCGTAAACGAGACGACAAAAAGGTCACAGAGTGGGGAGGGGCAGAGAAGATTGTAGACAGACCAGTGACTTCAAAACACACTCCCAGGTTTACTCAAGGAGGACTTACTAGTACTTGGATTGCTCAGACACACTTTCCAGGAGATGGTTGGCAAGGGCGGAGCTGGGCATGCGCACATGAAGCCCGATCCGCTCACCATGGAAGCATCGCCCATAGAAGAAGGCGCCTGTCGTGTGGAAACACAGAAGGAGCTTCAGGCAGAGGATGCAGGCAGGGCAGGTGGGCAGGAGGGCAAAGAAGAACTCAGAGCACAGGGATCACAGAAGAAAGGTCATGTGGGGTTCGAGACAGCCACCTCAGTCGAGGCATGCAGACACAGAGCAGGGCTCAAAGAAGACGTATAGAAAAGAAATGAGGGTATCAGGCAGGTACCATTGTCTGCTGTTTGTTCGTTCGTTCGTTTGTTTGTTTGTTTGTTTGTTTGTTTGGGTTTTTTGAGACAGGGTTCTCTGTGTAGCCCTGGCTGTCCTGGAATTCAGAGATCTGCCTGCCTCTGCGCCCCCCCTCCCCCCGAGTGCTGGGCTTAAAGGTGTGCGCCACCACCGCCCAGCCTTTTTCCCAGGAGTATTTGGCTCAAAGGACGCAGCACAGAGGAACATACTCCTCTGAGACAGCTGCTCTTCCAGCTGAGTGTGCAAGCTCTCTGGTCATAGGGACCCAGGCGGGTAAGAGGTCCAGATGTGTTCCCAAAGTAACTCGGCCACCCCAAGTCTCTGTAAAGTGAGATGAGCCTCTGGCCATGCGGCTCAGCTGGTGAAGCGCTGGCCTCACATGCGTGAGCCTCTGCACTGTATGAACTAGGCTTGGTGGTACATGCCTGTAGTCCCAGCACTTGAGGAATGGAGGCAGGAGGGTCACAAGTTCAAGGGCCACCTGCTGAGGTGGCTGAGGTGGATGGATAAAGGCACTTGCCGAGCAAGCTGCCAACCGGAGTTTGATCCTCACACCCCCTGGTAGGAGAGAACCAACTTCTTTACATTGCCCTCTGACCTCCACGTGGGTACTTGTGACACATGCATTCCCATGTTCTCACACACACACACACACACCGTATGTACACAGACATGTGCATAATAACAATAATTTTTACATGGCACATTTAATCCCAGCACTGGAGAGGCAGGTAGAGCTCTGCGGTTTCAGGGCCAGCCTGGTCGACACAGAAACTTCAAGCCAGGGCTGCAGCTACACAATGAGAGCCTGTCTCAAATATAAATATATATACACATATATGTATTTCATATATATATATATGAAATTTAAAGTCAACCTTGGCTACATAGAGTTTGAAGCCAGCCTGGCCTACATGAGACCATCAAGACAGAGAGATAGATAGATAGACAGACAGACAGACAGATAAGGCACTGGGGAACAATCATAGCTTTTATCTGACAGGAAAGGTACCCAGCATGTCAACAGCATGGAAAGTGAACAGGAGCCAGAGAAATCAACATATTCAACTCTAAAACTTCTATTTTATCATTTCTAAAATCAAGGTGTGTCATAGTTCAACTGTCAGCATTTTCTCCTCTTAGCTGCACTAGAACAGTGACTCATCCCACCATTAACTCGGGGTCTGTCCCTAACCCTGAGCAAGTAATAGGCCTGGCTTTATGTAAATTGGCATAGGAAGATATGTTAAAGTGAACATTTTGCTGAAAAGCATCAGTTAATTCTGGTGTTTGTGGTGTATCCAAGTCTCAGAAGTTAGCTCTCTTCTGCCACCTTGTGGTGTCCAGGTGCACAAGCACCTCTACTTGCTGAGCCATCTCACTGGCCCATATCAGGGCTTTTAAAACTGTCATCCACAAGGAGACCAACAAAGCCAAAGGATCTGAGCCCTGAGGTCCTGCAGAAACTGATGCACCAATGAAGGACCATGAATGGAGAGGACCTATATCCCCTGCTCAAATGTGGCCTATTGGCAGCTCAGTCTCCGTGTGGATCTCTGAGTGAGGGGAGCAGGGGCTGCCTCTGTCATGAACTCAGTTGCCTGCTCTTTGATCATTCGCTCCTGATGATGCAGCCTTGCCAGGACACAGAGGAGGAGGATCTGAGCAGTCCTGATGAGACTCAAAAAGCTATGGGCAGATGGCAATAGTGGAGAACTCCCCCTTTCAGTGGACTAGGGGAAGGGAATGGGGGGAAGAGGGAGGAAGTGTGGGACTGGGGGAAGAGGGAGGGAGGGTAGGACCAGGGGGAGTTGAGGGAGGGGGCTTCAATAGGGATATATAATGAATAAATTGTGAAAAAATAAAAATAATAAAATTTAAAAATTAAAAAAAATTCCTGTCTTCTAGCTTCTGACAGTGTGGCCCACAAATCTATACAGCAGCAGCAGCAGCAGCAGCAACTGACAGCTGTTCAGAACCTTAGCCTCCCTACCCCGACAGAGACCTATATTTTAAAATCTTCATTTTAATAAGGTCCACGTGCCAATCCTTATGCATGACCAAATTTAGAAACAATTGTAGTATGCATGCTCAGCACTAATGTATATCTGTTCAAGTTCCTTCTCCTATGTACTTATAAACATGCTATTTGATGGAAGCTACAGTGGAGCTCTGCTCTCCAGCCACAGGGGCCTGAGGCATTTTCCAGCCATCTCACCAAGATGCCCTACCTTGCCTTGGGTTCTTGCCTGGTGGTCTGAAACCTATAATGTCAGGCCCCCATCACCCGGAGCTTGATGGCTCCCATTGTTCAGCAAACACCTTCTTCTACCAAGTTTCTACAGGTGATTGGCTGAGCCTCACGAATAAAAGAGACCAAGTGATGCATTAGAGTTACATCTGTGAAAGGAAATTGGAATGTATTCATGTACCTTGAACCAGAACAGGAGCTGTTGGTGATGTCTTCTTCGACTGAACTTTAGACAGGCTCTTTTTAAAAAAAAAAAAATACTTTATTTCGTGTGTGTGTGTGTGTGTGTGTGTGTGTGTGTGTGTGTGTGTGTGAGACATGTGAAGGTAGGGCCTGCAGGTGTCAGAAGAGGGCATCAGATATCAGATCCCCTGGAGCTGGGGTTACAGACATTTGTCAACCAGCAGGTGTGGGCTCTGGGAACCAAACTCAAGTTCTTTGCAACCACAGGAAGTACTCTTAGCCACTGAGCACCTCTCCAGCCTTAGGATGGATGCTATGGCCCTTGGCTTACACCCACACAGCCCACTTTTATCAAGAGTCCTACCGATTCATTTTAGCAACAATCCCTTTGCCCATGGAATATGACGGACGCCACCCTCAGCCTGCATGTCTATGTCCTTGACCTGCCTGAAGCAAGAGCCCCACTGAGGATGCAGCTCAGGTGGCAGAGCACTTGCCTAGAATGCAAGCCCTGGGTTGCCAGTACCACATAAGGGAAGAATGATGGCACAGATCTATGCTCCTCACCCTCAAAAAACGAAAAATCATGGGAACCAAGGGCACTCTTCACTGCACATGGGGTTCAAGCCCAGCTTAGGCTCTGTGAGACCTTGTCTCAAAAACATGCTGTTAGGCTTAGAAACTCACCCTGACTGCAAGGCTGGCCTCTCCGTGAGATGTATAATTAACTTTACATAGAAATCAGGCCTCTAGAGACTAGCGATAACGTTCATGTCAGATCTGAAGAGGTGGGAACAAGAGTTTTAACTTAAATTTTTTTTTTAAAGTTGGGCTCAAGAGATGACTCAGCAGTTGAGAGCGCTGGCTGCTCTTGCAGACGGGCTTTACTTCCTGTGCTTGCGAAGAACCTGAGTTTGGCCCCCCGAGCCCGCGTCTGCTGGTCCACAAATGTCTGCACATGGCAGCTCACAACCAGTTGTCACTCCATTTGCAGGGGACCCGATGCCCTCTTTTGGCTTCCTCGGGCTCATGCACACTGTGCACACAAACTCATGAAGGCACACATTCACATATAGAAAACAATAAATAGATATTTATAAAGTTCTTCCCTCATAGCGCTGCTGAATTCGCTTCTCAAGTTACATTTTTATTTATTCATTTAATATTCATTTATTATTATTTAGTATGTGTGTATGTATGTGTTGTATGTATATGTCTGCATGTATGCTGTATGTGTGCATACATGTATGTGTATGTTATGTGTATGCATATGTGCTTTAATGTTTATGTACATGTGTTTCTATGTATATGTATGTATAGGTGTCTCCATGTATGTGAGTATGTTTATGCATATATATGTAAGTATGCATCTATGTGTATACGTGTGTCTTGTGTATAGAAGTCATCACACCAGCCTCTGAATTTATTTTTTATTTTTATTTATTTTTTTTTTGTGCTGTTTCAAAGTGACATGACATTTTCACTCTTGGTCAAATGCTGTCGACCCACACTGAAACTCCAGGGTACCATTTAACCCGGCTTAGCCACCCTAAATAAACAGTGGGCTGCCAGATATCTAATTGATCAGCATCTAATTGGAAGCAATAAACAGTTATGAAACCTGTCATTCTGCGATATTGACTGCGGAAAATATAAACCATTAATATGGATTTCTGTGCGGCCTTGACTGAACGGTGCACTCACGGCCAGAGGTAGCCCAGCTTTCATTATCCTATTATTCTCAATGATACATTCAATCAAGAACGTGTAAAATCAGGAAGCATAACTCTCAAGTAGAATGGCTCATCTTCCCCCATAAAGAGTCTGGTTTGGCTTTGAGAACACAGATAGCTCGAATGATGAATGAGAGAAGATGCTCTGCCAGATAATCCCTGGACACTGTTGCTTTGTTGTGCAAATAAATTGGGTTTTCTATAATGAATGCAGGTAGGAGGAATTGGATTCCACCCTTTCGCAATCTTCTGAGGTTTATTATAAACGTCAAGCAGTCACATGCGCCTCCTTCCATGCCCCTCCCCCTGGGGGCTCTGGTGTGTAACCCCAGCACTTTGCTGAAGGGTCCACTCGCTGGCTGGTCAGGAGCTGACCAGGCCCCCATAAGCTCTCACATCCAACCCCCATATTTACTCCATGAAAACACTCTCCTTTAAGCCTCGATCCATCCCTGGCTCCTCCTGCTACCTCCATCAGCAAGGACGTGGTCTCTCTTCCTTTCAGGTTCCCTGGCAGCTGCAGAGGACAGAGCAAGCTCCCACGCTGTCTCCTGACCACCCTGCTTGAGCTCTTTCCCCAGAGGCCAACAACATGGACCCGCTGTTTAGGAGATGGTCTCAGGAAACACAGGGAGATAAGGAAGAATGCATGGAGGGCACAGAGGGGCCATGACCCCACCTACCAACCCTCAAAGACCCTCAGGGTCTCCAGTGGCTCATGCCAACCCAGGGCCATTGAGAAGGGTGCCTCAGCTCTGGAGCCAGCAAGGAGGCAGCTGAGGCCACTCCTTAAACTGCACTGAAGCCCAGTGATGCCCTCTGTCATTCCGCTTCCTTCCCCTTCTCCACGTTCATTCACACAGTTCAGTCCACAGTGTCACTCTCAGTTGCTCTCCATGTTATGTTTTGACCCACCTCTCGCTGAACCTGATGCTCATTCAGCAAGGGCTCCTGGGATCATGATGTCTCCCATAAAATACTGCCATGCTTTTTTGGATGCAGGGGACCCCTAATGAGTATTAGAGTTTTGGGGCTGGAACAGATCCACAGATCTAACATTCTTTGGGGAAACAAGATAGAAGCAGGATTAGGGCTGGAGAGATGGCTCAGTAGTTAAAGACTGGGTACCTTTTCCAGTTCCCTACAAATTTCATGATTTCCTTGTTTTTAATCACTGAGTAATATTCCATTGTGTAGATGTACCATAATTTCTGTATTCATTCCTCAACTGAGGGCCATCTGGGCTGTTTCCAGCTTCTGGCTATTACAAATAAAGCTGCTACAGACATGGCTGAGCAGAAGTCCTTGTTGTATACTTGAGCATCTTTTAGATATATGCCTAGCAGTAGTATAGCTGGATCTTGAGGAAGCACTATTCCTAATTGTCTGAGAAAGCGCCAGATTGATTTCCAAAGTAGTTGTATAAGTTTACATTCCCACTAGCAATGGAGGAGGGTTCCCCTTTCTCCACATCCTCTCCAGTATGTGCTGTCACTTGAGGTATTCATCTTAGCCATTATGATGTCTCAGGGTCATTTTGATTTGCATTTCCCTGATGACTAGGCAACAGGACTAGAGACATTGAACATTTAAGTCTTTCTCTGCCATTCTATATTCCTCTACAGAGAATTCTATACCCCCATTTTTTTAATTGGATTACTTGGTTTGCTGCTTTTCAGCTTCTTTAGTTCTTTATATATACTGGATATTAGTCTTCTGTCAGATAAAGGGTTAGTGAAGATTCTTTCCCAATCTGTAGGCAGTCGTTTTGTTCTGACGACAGTGTCCTTTGCTTTACAGAAGCTTTTCAGTTTCATGAGGTCCCATTTATTGATTGTTGCTCTTAGAGCCTGTGCTGTTGGTGTTCTGTTCAGGAAGTTGTCTCCTGTACCAATGAGTTCTAGGATCTTCCCCACTTTTTCTTCTAACCGATTTAATGTGTCTGGCTTTATGTTGAGGTCTTTGATCCACTTAGACTTTAGTTTTGTGCAGGGTGATAAGTATGGATCTATTTGTATTTTTCTACATGTAGACATCCAGTTGGACCAGCACCATTTGTTGAAGATGCTATCTTTTTTCCATTGTATGGTTTTGGCATCTTTGTCAAAAATCAGGTGTCCATAAGTGCGTGGGTTTATTTCTGGGTCTTCTTTTCGGTTCCATTGATCCACCATTCTGTTTCTATGTCAGTACCATGCAGTTTTTATAACTGTTGCTCTATAGTACAGTTTGAGATCAGAGATCTTTTATTGTAGAGAATTGTTTTAGCAATTCTGAGTTTCTTGTTATTCCATATGAAATTGAGACATTTTCTTTCAAGGTCTGTAAAGAATTGTGTTGGTAATTTGTTAGGAATTGCATTGAATCTGTAGATTGTTTTTGGTAAGATGGCCATTTTTACTATATTAATCCTGCCAAGCCATGAGCATTAGAGATCTTTCCATCTTCTGATATCTTCTTCTAATTCTTTCTTCAGAGACTTGAAATTTTTTTCATACAAGTCTTTGACTTGCTTTGTTTGGGTCACACCAAGGTACTTTATGTCTTTTGTGGCTATTGTGAAGGGTGTTGTTTCCCTAATTTCCTTCTCAGCCCTTTTGTCTTTTGTATACAGGAGGGCTACTGATTTTTTTTGAGTTAATTTTGTATCCAGCCACTTTGCTGAAGGTGTTTGTCAGCTGTAGGCGTTCCCTCGTAGAATTTTTGGAGTCACTCAGGTATACTATCATATCATCATATAGGATAAACATACTAAAATCTGTACACCTAAGAAAGCTAATCAGGAAAGACAACTCTGGCTAGGATACTCAATTCCCATTCAGAAAGGCAAAGAGGATGGACATCAGAGGAGGGAGAAAACAGGGAATAGGACAGGAGCCTACCACAGAGGGCCTCTGAAAGGCTCTACCCTGCAGGGTATCAAGGCAGATGTTGAGACTCATAGCCAAACTTTGGGCAGAGTTCAGGGAATCTTATGAAAGAAGTGGGAGATAGTAAGACCTGGAGGGGACAGGAGCTCCACAAGGAGAGCAGCAGATCCAAAAAGTCTGGGCACAGGGGTCTTTTCTGAAACTGATACTCCAGCCAAGGACCACTCATGGAGATGGCGTGGAACCCCTGCACAGAGGTAGCCTATGGCAGTTCAATATCCAAGTGGGTTCCATAATAATGGGAACAGGGACTGTCCCTGATATGAACTGATTGGCCTGCTCTTTGATCTCCTCCTCCTGAGGGGGGAACAGCCTTACCAGGCCACAAAAGAAGACAATGCAGCCACTGCTGATGAGATTTGATAGACTAGGGTCAGAGGGGAGGGAGGAGGACCTCCCTTTTCAGTGGACTGGGAGAGGGACACGGGTGGAGAAGAGGGAGTGTGGGATTGGGAGGGAAGTACAGGGGGATACAAAGTGAATAAACTGTAATTAATAAAAAATAAAAATAAAAATAAAAGACTGAGTACCAAATACCCACATGGAGGCTCACAACTGTCTGTAAGTCCAGTTCTAGGAGATTTGATGCCCTCTTCTGGCCTCTGCCAGCACTGCATACATGTGATTCACAGACATATGTGCAGGCAAAACACATAAAATAAAATATTTTTGTTGGTTTTTGTTGCTGTTGTTTGAGACAGGGTTTCTCTGTGTAGTGTTGGCTCTCCTAAAACTCACTCTGTAGACCAGGCTGTCCTCAAATTCACAGAGATCTGCCTGCTTCTGCCTCCCAAGTGCTAAAATTAATTTTAAAAACTTTAAAAAAGCAGGATTTGCCAGTGCGGTGGTGCACACCTGTAATCTCAGCACTCCTGAAGGCAGGGTTGGGTGATCTCTGTGAGTTGAGGCCAGCCTAGTCTACAAAATGAGTCTGGGACATCCAAGGCTACACAGAGAAACCCTGTCTCAAAAAAACCAAAAACAAAAAAAGCAAAACAAAACAAAAAGGCAGGATTTTCCAGGCAGTGGTAGCACACACCTTTCTTTAATCCCAGCATTCGGCAGGCAGAGCAGGCAAATCTCAAAATTCAAGGTCAGCCTGGTCTACAGAGTGAGTTCCAGGACAATCAGGGTTACACAAAAAAACCCTAACTCAAAAAAAAAAAAAAAATGAAGGAGGAGGAGAAGGAAAGGAAAAAGGAGAAGGACAGAGGAGAAGGAAGAAAGGAAGAGGAGGAAAAGGAGGAGGAGAAAGAACAAGAACAAGAAGAAGGGAACATTTGGTAAAGATGATTGTCTTGGAAGAAAGTGTCGTATGGAAACCTTTTCTCAGCCTGGAAACAGTGTCAGAAATGAGTGGACCACAGGCTTGCGAGAGCCTAAGTGCTCCTGAAACACTCCATGCACCCTGCTAGTGCTCAGCAGAATAAAGATTTCCCACTTGAGCAAGAAATAAGCTGTTTCTTTGGTGGAATTTGCAGGCATACACACACACACACACACACACACACACACACACACACAGGAATGACTATTTCCCAGGGTCCAGAGGAGTTTCATTCAAAGACAAACAACATGGTTTCCTCTTGAGTGGTTTCTTATAAGACCTCAGAGAGGAAGCTGCTGCCAGAAGCCTGGGGCACACCGGCTTTTCTCAGGGGCTGTGGAGTCACTTACATCCAAACCCTGCTGTCAAGGGGAGGCAGGGGAAGTTTCGTGGGAAGCCCTATCAGGATTCCCTGGCTTAAACACCTGACACCAGAGGGCTTGACCCAAGATGACAGCATCTTAAGCCTCCTTCCTCCTCATTCTCTCAGTGCCTCCTCCCTGGGCACTATCAACAGAACAACAACACTGAGAAAGCCAAGGAGAGTGAGAAATGCAAAGCAGAATAAAAATCGTGATTTCCTCCCCTTCCTTCAAGAAGCCAGGGTGAGGGACGGGAGAGAGGAGAGTGTAATGATGGTAAAAGATTGTTTTGTACCTTCAGCTATTAGGGATCTGAACTATTCCTCAGCACTTAGTGAGGTGGTGCTTATGCTTAGAGTTCGTGCCGCTGTTACACTTACAAGTAGCCAAGAGGATCAGGGATCATCAGAGTTTCGTCCAGCGACAGGCAAACAGTACTCCCACACAGCCAGGGTGTGTGTGGGTGTGGGTGTGTGTGTGTGTGTGTGTGTGTGTAGTGTGTGTGTATTTGAGTGCATACACCCATGCTCATGATGCATGGAAACCAAATGAAGATGTTTGGTATCCCGCTCTATTCCCTCTCTGCCTTACTCTTACAGACTCTCTCATTGAACCTGGAGCTAAGTTGGCAACCAGCAATCCCCAAAGATCTTCCTGTCTCCACCTCCCAGCACTTGTGGCCAAAGCTGGCCTTTTACCTGGTCGCTAAGGATTCAAATTTAGGTCATCACGCTTGAGCAGCAAGTGCTTTGCCCACTGAGCCGTCTCCTCAGCAGCCCTCTCAGAAAGGTCTAGAAGGGAGATGAGAGACAGTAACAAAGCTGGATCTCCACTCTAAGCTACGTCCCCTACGTGACACTAGCTCAATTTACCAATTACATACCAACTTATAAAACTTACAGGTGACTGCTTCTGCTTCTAAAAAAAATCTACAGAAACAACTGCCACTAAGACACGGTGAGAGGTGGGACTGGAAAGATGACAGTATGTACTGTTCTTGCAGAGGACTCAAGTTTGGTCCCCAGCACCTACATGAGGCGGCACACAGCCATCCATAACTTAAGCTCCAAGGGCCTCCTCTGAACTCTGCAGACACCTGCGGTCACAAATGTGCATACCTACACACACACACACACACACACACACACACACACACACACAAGCACATAACTAAAATCACAATAAACCAGGAGCTGGAGAGATGGCTCAGTCTTTGTTAAAAGTGTTTGCTGCTCTTCCAGAGGTCCAAAGTTCAATTCTCAGCTCCCGTGCCGGGCAGTTCACCGCTGCCTGGACCTCCAGCTCTGGGGACCGAACACCTCTAACCTCTATAAGCAACTGCAATTATGCGCCTACGAGCACGCATAAAGAAAATTAAAACAAGAGCTGGTTGTGAGGGGTGCATCTTCAATCCCAGCACTTGGGAGGCGCCGGCAGGTGAACCTCTGAGTTTGAGGTCAGCCTGGTCTACATAGTGAGTTCCAGGCTCTCCAGGGCTACACAGGGAGACCCTGTCTAAATAAACGAACATAAACAAATATTACGAAAGTTAGCTGGAGCCCACTTCTAAATCTCAATTTCTTCTTTATGTGAAAGTCACATGTAATCATTGTTTTTCTAAATTGCTGGTGCTCTCAAGATACAGAAAATAGAAGATCGAGACAGCAATATGAGACCAAGGCGGCCACTTCTCTCCGGCGCAGGTCCCCAGGCTGTGGGAAATGTATGAGGTGTCACCAAAACCTGCAGGAAGAATCTGTTTCTTGCTCCCTCCTCAACCATCACACTGAGAAAATTCTCAAAAGTTCTTTCACGATAAATTACCAAGCGTTAAGACATTCTTCTAGGGTTTTGGGCTCAAAAAAAATAATTGTTTTTAATGAGGGAAGAATTTTTTTGCACCAGACCTGAATTCCCCGAATCAGAGGGAATTAAAGATTACAGATGACATTGAGCTGGTAAGAGCAGAAAGGGAAGACACAGAAGTCAAGAAAACCAAAGTGGGAACCAGCAAGATAGCTCAACAGGTGATGGTGTTTGCCGTAAGTCTGGCAATCTGCGTTTCATCCCAGGAACACACACAGTAGAAGGAGAAAACTGACTCCTGAAAGTTGTCCTCTGACCTCCACACACATGCTGAGGCATGCACAAACATGCACACACACACACAAACTAAATATGTCAATTAACTAAAAAGACAAGCATGGTCTGGAAAGATAGGTCAGTTGGTAAGTGCTTGCCTACAAGCTCAATGACCTGAGTTTGATGCTAAGAACCTATGTTTTAAAAAAAAAAAAATAGGCTAGGCATGGTGGCACACACCCTTAATCTCAGCACTCAGGAGGCAGAGGCAAGTGGATCTCTGTGAGTCCAGCCTGATCTACAAATTGAGTCCAGGACTCTATTACACAGAAAAACCCAGTCTCAAAAATAGATAGATAGATAGATAGATAGATAGATAGATAGATAGATAGATA
>NW_026585691.1:9912396-9991390 GCF_907164565.1 Psammomys obesus | reverse complement strand
AGATAGATAGATAGATAGATAGATAGATAGATAGATAGATAGATAGAGCAGGCTATAGTGGTTCATGGCTATAATCCCAAAGCTGGGCAAGGCAGAGACAGTCAGATCTTTGGAGACTGCTTGCCAGCCAGTCTGACCTATTTGGTGAGTTCCAGGCCAGCGAAAACCTATCTGGGAAAAATTAGTAAGGTTAAGGATAGAGAACATGTACTGTCTGACTCCCAGCACCCATCTTAGGTAACACCCAAACACCCGTAACTCCAGCCTCCGCCCTCCCCGGCACACACACATACATGTAACGGAAAATAAAATAAAGAGCTGTATAAGAAACAAGGTGGGGGCAGTGAGAGGGGTCTGTGGATAAAGGGGTTGGCCACACAGGCCTAGCGACCTGAGTTCAATCCCTAAGACCCACACAGAGGTGGAAAGAAGGAACCAACTCCACAAAGCCACCGCATGCATGACACACATGCCCTCACACACATCATGCACACACACACAGTAATAATAATTTTTTAAATACACGGTGGGTGGTGAGGGATAGCACCCATGCTTATCCTGAGTTCCACGTATACATACATGCATACACATCCGCATACACATACGTGCAATTGCCACACACACACACACACACACACACACACACACACACGCATATACACACACAAGAAGGATCAGCTTATATTTCGGGTTTTAAGAGGGGAAATTCAGACACATGTAAAAACAGAATTTTAACTCTTTTTAAAAGTTTATGTGTATGAGTCTTGTACCTGCATATACTAACATGTCCCGTGTATGTGCCTGGTGACCATGGGGGTCAGAGGAGGGCATCGGATCGCTTGGACTGGAGTTCCAGACAACCGTGAGCTGCCATGTGGGTGCTGGGAACTGAACCCAGGTCCTCCACAAGAGAAGCCGGTGTTCCCAACCCGAGCCATCTCTCCAGCCTCAAAAGCAGAGTTTGTTTGTTTTCAGCCTACTGCAAATTCTCTCAGTAAACTACTAGCAGCGTATTCTAAAACCCTCCTTCAGTGCAAGTCCGTGGTTCACGGCTCACCCACACTCCTCGTCCCAGAGGGAATGTTAGCTTGGCGTCACTGACAAGAGCCCACACAACTAACACCTGAGAGGCTTATGGGTCTGACTAGCAGGAAGCACGTTTACAGAGTAAACACGGCTCCGATAACCATTAGGCGAATTTTTGTTGTGTTGCTGGCTCTTTGTGAGGGGTGAAAGCTCAGTTCGAGCCCATCTCACTTGAGGACACCTACCCCTCCCCCCCAGCCTTGTAGACTAGGCAAGGGTATAAATCACAGGCCGAGGAGAGGTGAGCAGTGCTCGGCACAAAGTTCCGGAACTGTACGGCCCTCCCTCCCAGCAACCAGAAGCCAACTTGTACATACACCAGTTTTCGGCCGCCTCTCAACGACCACTCCATTGCAGTTCGAGTTTGGGAAAAGGCATGTGTGACACATCTTGTTGCATAGAGTCGAAGCTCAGACTCAAAACAGTAGCAAGGGAGGGTACAAAACCCCCGTGGCCTGATAACCAAGAGCAAGTTTCAGGGTCCTGGTGTGTCATTCCAACTATCAGGAAGCTGACCCTTGATCCGGTTATCATCCTGTTCATTAAAAATAAGAGGTGGGTGCTGGGAGGTGGTGGCCACACCTTTGATCCCAGCACTCCGGAGGCAGAGGCAGGTGGTTCTCTGTGAGTTGAGGTCAGCCTGGTCTACAGATCGAGTTCCAGGACAGCCAAGGCTACACAGAGAAACCCTGTCTCAAGAGGGGGGGGGGGGCTGGCGATTGGAGGGATTGTAACAGGTAATAAAGGTAACGTTTTTATTTAGTATGTACATGTATGCAGACACGGGCACACATGCACATTCCATGGCACATGTGCTGAAATCAGAGAACGGCGTTTGGGAACTGGTGGCCCATAGCTCCCAGGCGATTGGTTCTCCTGCCTCCACCTTGCGTCTCACAGTGGAGACACTGGGTTTGCACATCACCGTGTCTGGCTCTTCTCACACGGCTTCCAGGGATCTGATTCCGCTAGTCAGGTCGGCGTGACAAGCCAGTTTGCCCACTGAGCCATTTCATTATCCCCTGAAAGTGCTCAGTGAAGGGCTAGATGGGCGGCTCAGTAGTTAAACATTCATTCTGTTCTTGCCAGGAAGCTGCGTTTGGTCCCCAGCACCCATATGAGGCAACTAACAACTGCCTGTAACTCCAGTTCCAACAGCCGGGGCACCCGTGGTCCTCCAGCCGTCTGCACTCGTGTCTATAGGACCCATGTGCATATTAAATTTTTTAATAGTGATGATGAAAGTTATAATAATCTCTTATAATTTTCCCAGTGATATAAAATAAAACATTGTGAATATTGACCGAGTCAGAAAACTGCAGGATAGACTATATTTAGTGTGTGTGATTACCCTGTTAATAAGTTTGTATATAATCAAGAGAGAGGACGCCGAGGTCCAAAGCAATCAGCGGGGTAAGACAGGCATTTCCTGAAAGGCTGTCTGCACTCCTCAAGATCCCTATGATTTGGAGCTGGAGAGCTGGCTCAGCAGTTAAGAGCAGAGGTTGCTCTTCGAGAGGACCCTAGTTTAACTCCCAGGACCCACATGGCAGCGCACAACCATCTGTAATTCCAGTTCCAGGGGATCTGACGCCCCCTTCCGGCCTCCTCGAGAACTGCATGTATGTTGCCCACAGACATACATGCAGGCAAATGCTCATAAACATGAAAGAAATGAATTTAAAATGTTTAAGTCCCTATGATTTGTCACATAGAATTTCCTTCAATTCCAGGGACACGGAACAAAGTAAAAGCACAGTGGAGATGAAAATAAAACAGAGCTGAGCCAGAAAGTTCTCCAGAGCATGAGGACCCCGGCAAAACTGTCAAACTCTTGCCACCAGAAAGAGCACAGGCCCAGTGTAAGGATACAGACGGCAGCGTTTCAGCCCTTGATGTAAAGAAAGATCTGATAAAGGACCCTGGGCATAGAGTGAAGCCAGTGATGGAGAGCACATGCTGCCTACGGCTGGCCAGCTCAGCCCCTCTCTGGCAGTGACAGACCCTGCAGAGGCTAGCTAGCATGTCCACAGGATTCTAGGATGTCCACAGGAAAGGAATTGTTGTGGCCCACTTTGGGTCAGCCTGAAGTAGACATCAAAAGCACAGGAAATACCATGCCTGCACCTCACAAGGTCAGACGGGGCTGCCACCTGATTTGCTCAATGCTGAGGGCCACCATTACTGTGAACAACTACTGGAGGAAGAGCAACTAGGTAAGGGCTTATTGGCCAGAGCTGGTGTACTGTCCTGGCACTGGGCAGAAAGTGGCAGAGGAGGGATGAGGCTGATAATTACGCTTGGAGCAATCGTCAGTAAAGAGCTCCTCTCTAGTGTATGCTCCATAGGCTTGTATTCTGTGTCTTCAAAAGTAAAAAGGACAGGGCTAGAGAGATGACTATCCGTACAGGCTTGCCATAGCAGCAGGAGGGCCTGACTTAGCTTCCCAGCACCCACATAAGAGCCAGGCACAGTGGCTCACACCCACAACCCAGGTGATATTAAAATGCAGTCAGGAGGGTGACTACAGTTCGCTAGACAGCCTAAGCTTGTTGAATCAGAGGAACTCTGGGTTTAGTGAGGGACCTTGTCTCAAAAAATAAGGTGGAAAACAAGCATAGTGGCCCACACCTTTAATCCTGCCACTTGGGAGGCTGAGGCGAGGAGATCTCTGTGAGATGGTGTCGAGCCTGGTCTACATCGCAAGCTCCAGGCCAGCCAGGGCCATACAGTAAAACCTTATCTCCAGAAAAAGATGGAAGGCGACTGTGGAAGACACCTGACATCATATATGCACACACACGGAACACATACATACGTATGTGTATATACACCAAACACACATTTAACTAATTAATTTAATAGCCCTTTTTGGGGGGGGGAACTCTTGCCAATAAAAACAATTTTAAACGCACTTGCTGAGCCTAGCGTGCAGTCTCTGGAAGTCTTCCTCTGTGTGCCAGTGGGGCACACACACCATGTATGAAGACACTTAGGCAAGTCACCTAAGCACAAACACCACTCCTGCCATGCCAGGTGTCACAGGAGCCGTGCCCGTTAGTTTTGTTGTGTTATTACGCTTGTGCAAAGCAAGGATTCCAAATTTACCACGTTTTGAAGTAATGCGGTGGGCTGTCCGTTTTCAGGTAGACACGAATTTCTTACAAATCCAAAGGAGCCTTATAAAAGGAAGGGGCATTTCTGCCAAGGCAATCTGTGCTCGGTAACAGCCACCATTTACAACTGCGCCTCGACACGCTCTGTCCTTCCGGCACTTACTGAATTTTCACTAGGCAGTCACCAAATAAAATTCTGGAAACATTCTGTTCCTGTGTCATAATCTCAGCTCAAGAACAGTAAAAATCTATGGTGTGAAAAGTAAAGGTTCCTACAGTGCAATTTAAATAGCAGCGAAAGACGGAGAAAAACTGAGGCTCAAGACCAAATGGCTTCTCAGCTCAGCCCCTTCACACACGGTCCCCGAATCTGTGCTGTGTCCACCATGTTATAGCCATGGCCAATGCTATCCCTGATCTTGCTTTTCACTGAGAAAATTTCACTGCCTTGAATTGTTTTAATTTTAGAATTATTCTCTCTGTGTGTGTGTGTGTGTGTGTGTCACGTGCGTGAAGGTGCCCTCAGAGGAACTGGAACTGGAGTTATCGATGGTTGAGAGCTGCCAGACACCGGTGTAGGAACTGGACTCGGGTCCTCTGAAAGAACAGAAAGTGCTCTTAACTGCTGAGCCATCTCTCCAGCCTGCAAAATTTACTAGACTCTCCTCTTTCCACCTCCCTAGCTCTCTTGAAAGCATTTAATTGTTTGCTCGCCCTGAGACAGGGTCTCGTGTGTCTCATGCTGGCCTTGAACTCACCATGTAGCCTAAGATGAACCTGAGCTACTGGTCCTGCTGCTGTAAGTGCCGTAAAGAACTCCAGCCTAGGAGAGCAGAAGCAGGGGTTCCCCAGAGCAAGCTGGCTAGAGGGACTAGCCATATCATTGGGCTCTGGGTTCGATTAACAGACCCTGGCTCAGTGTCATGCCTGCCAAGCCCGATGACCTGAATTCAATTCCCAAGACCCACATGGTAGAAGGAGAGAAATAACCCCTGAAAGTTATCCTCTGAAATACACGTGTACCACAGTTATACCTACCAGACAGAGACAGACAGAGAGAGAACAGGATGCTGGAGAGATGGGTGGCTGAGTGGTTACAAGCACTTGCTGCTCTTATGGAGGACCCAGGTTCTGTTCCCAGAGCCTACTTGGCAGCTCATTCTTGTCTGTAGCTCCTGCTCCAGGGATCACAACGCCCTCATCTGGGTCCTGCCAGCACTAGGCTTTCACACAGGGCCCACATATACATGTAGGCAAACACTCATCCACATAAAATAAAAATGTTTAAAGTAATAAAAGTATTTGTAAAGAGAGTTGTTTTCTATTAAAAAATAATAATAATAGTATTCGTAAACGTATTTTTGCTTGGGACCTTTGGAAAGAGTCTCACTGCTTTAATCAATTTGGGAATCTTTCAAAGCTACATCTCGTAGCGCTATTGCTAGATCTCATCCTGCAACCTGATGAATCAAGGCATTCATGTACAAAACATCACTGGGCAAATCCCACCAAATTTGCTTCCCCCCCCCCCCCCCCCCGAGGGTCCTCCGAGTCACTGTCCTGACACTGGGAGCCACCAGCTGCTTCGTTTGAACATCAGCCGCAGAGGTTTAACTCCTAAGTTCAACTCGAGCATCCAGACGCTCAGCTCCATCTCCCTAAAGGCCGCATCTGCCCCAACAAGGCCGCATCTGCCTGCACGGGCGCCAGGAAAGGAAGCCAGCTTGAAATGGCTTTGTGGTGTGGTATCGTTCATAACGCCTAACCCAGGTCCTAGACGTGTGCACCACGCTTCTGAGAAAAGGCCCTGTAGAAACACAAGTGTGGCTGAGCACATTTAGAATCCCAGGACTTGAGAAAGAAGAGTGGGTGGATCCCTAGGACTCCCCGCCAGTGAGTTACAGGCCAGCAAGCCACTGGCTCAAGTCCTCTGCATCACGTTGGGAACCCTGCAGAGGTCGTGGGAGCCACCTGCAGGCCAGGAAGAGAGACGCAGGCAACTCAGACACCAGCTCTTTCTATGGTTGGTTGGTTGGTTGGTTGGTGAGTTTTTGTTCATTTTTCTCCTTTTGAAAAGATACCACTCCTAGGTATATACCCAAAATTTGCTCAAGTACACAACAAGGACATTTGTTCAACCATGTTCGTAGCAGCTTTATTTGTAATAGCCAGAACTTGGAAACAACCCAGATGTCCATCAACAGAGGAATGGATACAGAAATTGTGGTATTTTTACACAATGGAATACTACTCATCAATCAAAAAGGAGGAAATCATGAAATTTGCAGGCAAGTGGTGGGATCTAGAAAAGATCATTCTGAGTGAAGTATCCCAGAAGGAGAAAGACAAACTTGGTATATACTCGCTTATATAGACCTACAAGACATGATAAACATAATGAAATCTACACACCTAAAGAAGATAATCAAGAAAGTGGACACAGGCAAAGGTGATTAATCCTCATTTAGAAAGACAAATGGGATGTGCATTGAACTTATGACAGGAGTCTACCACAAAAGGCATCTGAAAGACTCTACCTAGCAGTGTTTCAAAGCAGACACTAAGACTCATAACCAAACCCTCGGCAGAGTGCAGGGAATCATATGAAAGAAGGGAAGTTAGTATGATATGGAAAGGATAGGAGCTCTACAAGGACCAAACATATCTGGGCACAGGGTCTTTTCTGAGACTGACACTCAACCAAGGACCATCTATGGATATAACCTAGAACTTCTGCTCGGATGTGGCCCGTGGTAGCTCAGTAACCAAGTAGTTTTCCAAAGTAAGGGGAACACGGACTATTTCTAACAGGATCTCAAGGGCAGGCTGTT
This sequence comes from Psammomys obesus, assembly GCF_907164565.1. Lineage (NCBI taxonomy): Eukaryota > Metazoa > Chordata > Mammalia > Rodentia > Muridae > Psammomys > Psammomys obesus. The sequence continues at coordinate 9,984,357 of NW_026585691.1, read as the reverse complement.
TGACACCCTCCCCCCAGGGGAGGAGCAGTCTGTTAGGCCACAGAGGAGGACTTTGCAGCCAGCCCTGAAGATACCTGATAAAACAGGGTCAGATGAAAGGGGAGGAGGTCCTCCCCTATCAGGGGACTTGGAAAGGGGCAGGGAGGAGACCAGGGAGGGAGTGTGGGGTTGGGGAGGGAATGAGGGAGCGGGATACAGCTGGGACACAGAGTTAACAAAATGTAACTAAAAAGAAAAATAAAATAAAAAAAAATATGAAAAAAAAGAAAAGATGCGTATTATTATTATTTTATTCTCAGTTATGTGCATTTGTGTGCAGGTGCCAATAGCATTCAGAAGAGAGCATCGGACCCACCTGAGCTGGTTGTACATGCAGTTGGGAGCCAACGGGCATGGGCACTAGAACCTGAACTTGGATTCCCTGGAAGAACAGTGCACATCCTAACACACTTTAAAGAACGCATTTCTTCAGCCTCTGTATGCCCTTAGACCACTTTCCAGACTTTAAATTGTTGGGCTTTTCCAAACAGATTCTGTGGTAGGCTTTCTTCTCTCCCTGGGCGGTGAGACCATTCATCCTGCTGTTCAAAGGTAACCCCTCCCCGATGACTACACAGCACTCGGGAGGCAGAGACAGGTGGGTCTCTGTGAGTCTCAGGCCAGCCTGGTCTACGGAGAGACTTCAAGGACAGCCAGGGCTATACAGAGAAACCCTGTCTTGGAGAAAAACCTTGCAAATAAATAAAAATATCACATACCAAAATTAACCAGACCCAACATCTACAGGCCTCAGAGAACGAGTTTACAGTTAGCACCGGCTTTCAGAACGGAAGCTGTGGAGCTTCTCGTCAGAGCTTACACTTTCACCATCAAATACATTTTAGGCACTCTTTCTCCACCAAAATCAAAACCATCCATGACAGAGTTAGAACTAGGAAAACAATCAGCTTTATATCTCCTCTCATAGCTCATGTCCATCACCTACATTCAGTCCTTCCCCTTATAACTAGCCTTCCCCGTTCTCTTTTCTTCCTGTTACACTGCACTCACATGTACATTTGTTTACATATACACGGGTTATTGGCTGGATTCCACATGTGAAAGGAAACATGCAGTTTCTTTCTTTCTGAAATTGTGTCACCATGCTTACTATTACACAATCTAGGTTCATCCATTTTCCTGGAAATTTTTTAACTTCATTTTTCTTTAGGAACTGAGTAGTATTGCACATTTATATATATATATATATATATATGTATATATATATGTATATATACATATATATACATATATATATGTATATACATATATACATATATATACATATATATACATATATATATATATATCAGATTTTATTTATATATATACACCAGATTATATATATATATATACACACACCAGATTTTCATTCATAAACCACTCATCTGTTAATGGACAGAACAGTTAATTCCAATTCTTTACTATAGTGAAAAAAGCAGCAATAAGCCTGTTAGGGGGTAGAGTTCTCTGGGTATGTACCAAGGAGAGAAATAGCTGGGCTGTGTGGTAGTTCTAGAACACCAACAAGCACAGAACTAACCCCAAGTGTCAACAAATGGGACCACCTGGAAATAAAAAAGGGGTTTGTACAGCAAGGGAGACAATCAGTGGAGCACACAGCCCACAGGGTGCGAGAAAATCTCTACCAGCTACGCTTCAGACAAAGGGCCGATGTCCAGAATTTACAAAGAATTACAGAAGTTAACCACCGAGGGAATAAAGCTCTCTATCAACAAGTGGGCAAATGAACCTGTGCTGGCTAGTTTTATGTCAACTTGACACAAGCTATAGACAGAGAGGAGGGAGACTCAATTAAGAAAACGCCTCCTTTCGATCAGGCTGTACACAAGCCTGTTGGGAATTTTCTTGTTTAATGATCAATGGGGGAGGACCCAGAAAGCCACAAGAAATGTGCCAGTAATCAGCAACTATCACCAGGTTCCTGCCCTGCTTGAGTTCCTGCCCCGACTTCCTCTAGTGATAAACAGCAGTATGGAAATATAAGCCAAAAAAAACCCCCTTTCCTCCTCAAGCTGCTTTGGTAATGGTGTTTCATCACAACAACAACCCTAACTAAGACAGAAATAGGCAGTTTTTAAAAACAGAAATATAAATGGTCAGTAACTTTTTTGTTTTGGTTTTTCAAGACAGGGTATCTCTGTGTAGCCCTGGCCGTCCTGGAACTCACTCTGTAAACCAGGCTGGCCTCAAACTCAAAGATCCGCCTGCCTCTACCTCAAGAGTGCTGGTATTAAAGGTGTGAACCTTTATATCACCCAGCAACTTTTTTTAAAGTGTTCGATATCCCTAGCCATCAGGGAAATGCAAGTTAAAACTACTTGGAGACGCCACCTCAGCCCAGTCAGAAGGGCCGTCATCAATAAATCTAACAACAACTACTAGAGAAGATGTGGAGGGAGAGAAAGGAACCCTCGTTCATTGCTTATAGCGATGCAAATAAGATACCCTTGTGGAAATCGGTTTGGAAATTTCTCTTTTATTTTACCTTTAGTCGTGTGAAGGGTGGAGTGAGTGTGGGCATGGTGGGGTGACCCCCCCCCCCGAGGAGGAATTACAGGTGGTTGTGAATCACCTCATGAGGACCAAACTCAGGTCCTCTGGAGGAGCAGTACACACTCTCGACCACAGGGCCGTCTCTCCAGCCTCCGCCTTCTTGTTTTAAAACAGAAAACGCCAATGCGCTGACGCTACATCTGAACTTAACCTGTCTCTCTTGAACACCTGCTCTTCTCTGGCTCACCTCAGCGAGTAGGCAAGTTCAAGTCCATGCTTGCTCTGCATCCCACTGGCATCTGTTAGCAGCCGAAGCCCGTTCTGGCAGAGCGAGCAAATCTTGCCTGAATACACTGATGAGGCATACCAACCACCTCAAAAAACGTTTAACATTTTTAGATATTTATTTTCTCTTGTCTATAAACAGCTGTTCTGCCTGCATGTTTGTCTCTGCATCCGAGAGTACCAAATCCCCTGGGACAGGTGGTTATGAGCCAGTGTGTGGATACTAGGAACTGAACTCGGGTCCTCTGCAAGAACAGCAAATGCCCCTAAACCCTGAGCCATCTCTCCAGCACACGCACGCACACACATACACACACCTTTTATAGGATTTTGCTGCTATGGCAACTACCTCACTTGGTACTTTCCACGCGACTAAAACCTAAGCTCTGGGGGCATAGCTCAGTGACAGAGTGCTTGTGTGGCACAGCTCAGTGATGGAGTGCTTGCCTAGCACGCCTGAGGCTCTGGGTCCTATCCTCAGCGGCACTAAAAAGAAAAAAAAGAAAAAAGAAAATGAACTTAAAAGCACGGGCTCTCAGATTAAGTTGCTCATAATTCCCATCAAATGCTTATTATACCTTTTCACTTTTAAATTTTGATTAAGGAAGTAAATTGCACAAGCCAGCTACTTGCCATCATGCCTGATGACCTGAGTTCCAGCCAAATAACCCACAGGAGGAGCAAATCAGCTCCTGAGTCTGTCCTCTGACCTACACACACACACACACCAATAACAACAACAAACGTTCGGGAGGTTAATTTCTTTGAGACAGGGTTTCTCTGTGTAGCCCTGGCTATCTTGGATTCGCTTTGTAGACCAGGCTGGCTTTGAACTCACAGAGATTCACCTGCCTCTGCCTCCCCGAGTGCTGGGATTAAAGACATGTACCACCACGACCAGCAACAACAAATATTTTTAAGTAAATTGCAAAGGCAAAGCTATTTTTCATTCTTTCTCTGCTGATTTTGATGCAAAAATACCATGAGGCCAAAATGTTCTACAAACACATACAAATCAAATGTCCACAGCCACTATTAAATAACATTGGTCCATCTGATAGAAATACTCAAATTAATTCAGAATGTCAACAAGTCCAGATGGAAACCAAACCATATGACCCTTTCCAGTGATCTCTCTACCACTCAGAGAAGCAGCCCAACACTGGTATTCTTGTGTTAGACACCCAAACACACTCAGACACTGTGTCTCTTTTATTAAACATTTTAAAGAGAAGGAGGACGTTAGGTTTCTTACTGACTTTGCTGATCATTGCAGATCACTAGAAATAGCCACCCAGTGCCTGAAAGGATTACACAACCTCACCACCACTAAGCCATCCTGCTGGCCCCAGGTGGGGCAATTTGCCGTCCCAGTTTCTGCTGCACCAACTAACTGGAGCCAGCTTTTAAGCCAGTGGAAAAGAAAATGAGAAGCAGTCAGCACGTCAGCGGCCCGAGACCCTCTGCAGACGTGAACTGGCCTTTCCTGCATCAACAAAAGGTTGATCTAGTGCCTACCTCTGCAAGCATGGTCCACAAGCATTCATGAGACAGTATGTGGGAACTCCTCCCCCGGCTCCTTCAAGAGAGGTGCTTGTGTATGCCCCAGAATGACAAGGACGTGAGTCTTCTAGAACTGCTGTCCTGGGGAAAGGGGATGGGACGCATCTTCATTTGATCCCAACCTGAAGACGACACCCAATAACTACAGCCTTGTATGACAAGCTGTCAAGTGAGGCCGAGGAACAGGATACAGTCGGGACTCATACAGATGCAAAACCCTCTGTCTGAGGAGATCGGGCAGAGAAACTCACAGCATAGAAAACACCGAACCAACCTCAAGGTCGTTTAACATCTCTTGGCTTCCGTCCACCCAACCCCGGACCCCAGAGTGACATCATTCACCTTCCATAACCATCCAGCTACTTCCAGCCAGCCACTCACCTCAGCTCACAACTGTCTTAAACTCCAGTTCCTGGGGCTGTGACACCCTCACACAGACATATATTTAGACAAAACACAAATATACATTAAAAAAAAAACAAAACAAAACAAAAAAAACAAAACTGTGCACTGCTCTTGTATTGAACCTCAGCTTGGCTCCTAGTAAACACATCAGGCAGCTAGCTCCCAACTGCCCGTAACTCTGGCTCCAATGGGAATGATGCCCTCTTCTGGCCTCCACGGGCATTGCACATACCATTCATGTGCATATACACATTTTTAAATAAATTTGTGGCCTGGGGTGAGGAGGGGAGGACTATTGTCCTTGCCCTAGAAGGAAAAACACAAGAACACAAAACCCAGTGAACATCAATTAACTCTCTTTAACTATTAACTGAATCTGCCCGTTCCTTGCACAAACTGACAGACTCGTGATATGCTATGGACAGCCTCATACTCCTCATACTCCCACATCCTTCGGTTCTGTTAAGCTAGCTGGCTATTTACCCTGAGTCTTGTGTTTGTTGCCTGTTAGTGCCTTGTGAGCTGAGTGGAGATTGTAGCAGGAAGAATGATCTCCCTTCAGTGATGTTCACAGACGGATCTCCAGAATTTGTGGGCGCATCCTCTTAGATGACAACAGGCCCTTTGCAAATGTCTAGGATAAAGGACCTGGAGACGGGGCCATGAATTACCCAGGTCACCCAGTCTCTTCCTAAAAATCTGTAAAGAGTGAAGAGATTTCCCAACCGTTCCCAGTCAGAGAGAAAGGTGATGGGGAAAAACCCAGAGGTCTTTGGAGATGGAGAAAGGAAGCCATGAGCTTAAGAATGGAAGTCCCTGGAAGCTGGGAAAGGCAAGAAAACAGACTTCCAAGAAACCTCCAGGGAGGCCACAGCAGTCCCACTGACACCATGACATCATCCCAGTGAGACCTGAATCAAACTTCTGACCCATTCCTACAAGAGATCTGGCCTTGATGGTGATGATTACAGACAGTGTCACTGCTGCCCACGGCTCAAAGGTGTGTGCTGTCTCTAGTCTCTCAGCCTCGAGAGCCACATGGGACCTCTCTAAACACCTGCCGGGCTGGGCTTCAACTTCTCACTTCCGCAGGCTGCTCGCTTTGATGTTGAGAGGCAGGCAGGAAGCTTGATGGTTTCACAGAGCACAAAGCCAGGTGTGGAGGGCCAGCGATCTGCAGCTGCGTCTACCTGATGGCCACTGAGCCCGCCTTGGTTCCCACGTGACAGCTTCTTCTGTTTGTGCAGCTGTTCCAGAAGCGCCTCAGTGCAACGGATATGAGACATACAGTTTCTCTCCCACCCTGCTCTGGTGTCAGGGAGCTCCCTTCCCCTCCTTTCCTGCTCCCAGGTTCTGCACTGGCAACTGCAGCCTGTGTCAGGCTGCCAGAAGAGCCTGGCGAAGAGTTGTGCTCACACAGCCTGGTGGCAAAGGGGTGAAGCCGGTAAGACTTTGCATGTTGTCTGCCAGATCAGTCCCTGAGAGACGTGTGAGTGTCACCACAGTCACACACCTGTTGGATGGTCTGGCTATAGACAGGCTCACTGCTACTGCAGTTAACCCAAAGCAGATCACCTTATAAGATGCATCCAAGGTGTGGACAAACGCTCTGCCCCTGTGGCTCTGACGGCACTCTGCAAGTCACAGTGATCTCAGCAGTGTGAGGTAAACATATTCATACCACTGTTCTCAAGGCCCCTAGGGACAAAGCTCACCCTTACACACGTCTGTCACCAACCCTGCAAAGCTCACCTTCCCAAGGTTTATGGAGCCCTCAGGACTCTGTATCAAATAAGAGAGAAGAAATGGATGTGAGCCAAAGCATGGTAGCACAAGCCTTTATTCCCAGCACTAGGAAGGCAGAGGCAGGTGGGTCTCTGTGAGTTTAAGACCAGCCAGATCTACACAGTGAGTTCTAAGACAGTCACAAGCTTGCAGCAAGAACTCATCTCAAAAATAATAACAATAATAAATAAATGAAAGTAAAGGAATTAGTGAATACTCACTCCACTCATGGGACTAATTGATAGAATGTAACTCCTAATAAACATTTTTGGATGAACATATATCACCCAATAAATACCTTTTGATGGATATATATCACTGAAAAATAATAAAACATTGATTCTGATGGTTCCTTTGGCTTTTCCTATTCTCCTTTCTATTCAGGACCTGGGTCAATGTTTTTTGGTTTTTGGTTTTTTTATATGTATGTATGTATGTGTGTATGTTCACATGCTTGCAGATGTCTTTGAAGGCCAGAAGAGGGCAGCACATCCCTGGAAGCTGGAGTAATAGGTGATTGTGAGCTGCCAAATGTGGATGCTACAAACAGAACTCTGGTCCTCTGCAAAAGTAGCAGACACAACCACGAAGGCATCTCTCTACCTCTCCCCTCCCTGCCCTGCACCTCCCCCTATCCTGCCCCTTTTTTGTCAGATACAAATATATTTATCCGAGGGGATTGAGAGACAGTTCATAGGTTAAAAGTGCTACGGGGTCTTCCAGAGGACCTGGGTTGTATTCCCGGCACCCACATGGCAGTTCACAACCATCTGTAACTCCAGGTTCAGAGAATCTGATGCCCTCTTCCAGCCTCCACAGCACTGGGAACACACATGATGCACAGACATTCATTCAAGCAAAACACCCATACACATTAAAAAAAAATTCAAATACTAATGTATTAGATCCATGAAAGTAGATGGAATGTTATTTGCTCATTTTCTACTTATTAACAGTTTGTGAAACTTTAGTCATTTAAAGTCTCCAAGCATAATTTGGAGAAATAGGGAAATGGAGCTCAATTGATTCAAACCATCTCAAATCATCTCTGCACTTGGCTGCTACCAGGTGCTCTCTATTTTAACAAAACACAGATTTTTGAAGGCTGTTCAAACCACTCTGCTCTCCTAGGCAGGAGCTCAACTCTCCTCCCACTGTGAGTGCCCAGTGCTCTCCCAAGCCCCGGGAGAGGCTGGCACTACCCACAGGATGCCCTCGCCCCTCCCTCTCCTTGAAAATTTGGAGTGACCCGTCAGCTAGCCTGGGAGATGTCAAGTAAACAGAGGAGAGCCGAGTCCCAGGCAGCTGTGCAGGTCAGAGGACAATGTTTGGGAGTTGGTTCTGCCCCGCCACACCTTGAGGCAGGGTCTCTCTTGTTTCTGCCACAGCATAGTCCAGGCTACGGGGCATCAGTCTTTTCTATATGGGTGCCAGAGACCGAACTCGGGTATTTCATCAGGCTTTTGAGGCGAGGGCTTTTATATATTGAGGAGCCCTGTTCTTTCATGCAGATCAACAGCTGAATAATTCAATCTGTACACGCAAACCTGCTGCTTTATGCGCGCAGAGCTGAAAGCAGAGTTAGGACAAGAGCAAGCAGGAGGAGGAAAGCAGCTGTTCGTATTCCCACTGGAGATGCCTGGGATCTGACCGCCCTAGCTTCTCTCCTGGGCGGAAATAGTTCCCGATCCACCTTTGTCACATCCCTGAGACGCATCACGCCGAACAGCAGACTGACTGCGCCATGATTCAGGGACAGCTCCCCAGGCTCATCCACCTGCCCGTATCACCTCACATCTATCCAAATTGCCATGGCAAGGTCATCCCAAGACACGCACAGGCTTTCCACTGCGCACGCTGCAGGGGCCCCGTTTCGTGTTGCACTGTTTCCCAGCCTGGGTCCACAGGCTCACCTTACTTTCCTTCCAGCACACACAAACCATATCCTGTGTTTTTCTCCACCAGGAAACTCACTTCCAAAGATAAAACACAGTTCATTTCCTCCCATTCTGACCAAGTCGGCCCTGAAGGCTTTCTTGATCCTCAGTCAAAATCCAAAGTGACTGTGGCTGGAGTCAATAGCCTGAAAATCACCAGCTTTATCTATTTTACTTTCAAAATGGAAAATGACACGAATGTTCTCTTGGCCGCTGGCCAGCCCTTCTGGTCTCATTGCCCTCTCTGCAGTAAGCTTGCAGTTAAAAGTCCTAGGGCTCCAGGGTAACCCTTCCTTGGCCAGGAGTTCAGACAGCATTTGGGGAAGGTCACCAAATTGTTTCCTTGTGAGCAAAACCTACAGCCAAGGAGATTCTTAGGGAAACTGGGGCTATGGAACAGTGAGCCCCTCATATCATGTAGGGGATCCTATGCCACTCTTCTCTGAGTTATTGATTCTCTCAAGAACAACCTGTCTTCTTGAGTAATTGTTTCCCATGGCAACTTCCTCCTCTCTAGAGTCTCAGGAGGCCATAGTCAGCTAGGGACATTGGTATTGATCACCAGGCTGCTGTCCCATGCAGCACAGATGAGCCCAGGCCAAGTCAGCTTCTCTGTCCCTTCTGTACTGGCACTGGGTTTCTGGAGACATCTGTGAGAAAAGTTTTCTCTGCTCTTCACAGTTTAAGGGAAAAGTGCAAATACTTTACAAGGCGTGGTGGTTTGAATCGGTTTGGCCACCATGGATTCAAGTGTTTGATGTTTGGCTGTAGGTGATGGCACTCTTCAAAGGTGTGGCCTTGTTGGAGTGGGTAAGGCCTTGTTGGAAAAAATGAGTCCCTGTGGAGATGGGCTTTGAGGTTTCCTATGCTCAAGTTCCACCAGGGTGGAATGAGGGCCTCCTCCCGGCTGCCTTCAGATCAACATGTGAGAACTCTCAGCGCCTTCTCCAGCACCATGTCCGCCTGCAGGCCGCCATGGCTCCTGCCATGATGATAATGGACTAAGCTCTGAAACTGTAAAACTAAATGTTTTCCTTTATCAGAGTTGCCCTGGTTATGGATTCTCTTCACAGCAGTAAAAGTGTAACTAAGACACAAGGTATCAGGAGAAGCCGAGAGTAGTTCCATACTTCCACACAGCATTTGCTGAAAGCTCACACCCAGATAAGGCTTCCAAGCAGTCAAAGGGGCTCATGGCTCAGAACGCTAAAGGGAGAACATGAAGAATTCATCTTCTTGTTCAAAGAATCATTTGTTCCTGCCCTAGACCCATAAACCCCAAGCAGCATTTTATCATGGAGTTAATTGGAAATGGTTTCTGTCGGAACGTGGTCCAAGAATGGAGTGCTGTGAGGGGAACCCTGAGTAACTGTGAGAAAACTCTAAGAAAACAAGAGTCTCATGACCTCAGTCTCTTCAAAATATAGAAGCTTGGGGCTGGGAGAGATGGCTCAGAGGTTAAGATCACTGACAGTTCTTCCAAAGGTCCCAGCAACCTCATGGTGGCTTGTAACAATCTATAAAGGTATCTGGTGCTCTCTTCTGGTGTGCAGGTGTTGACGCCTATGTCCAATCCATTTTCAGGGGAAATTTTTGCCCCATGGTTCCCGTAGGTTTAAAGATTGATTTTGTTGGGAAGGGTAGATGTGGGTGTGTTTGTGTGTTTGTACACAGGTATGCCGTATGTGTGCAGATAGTTCAAGACCAGAAGAGGGCATCAGATCCCCTAGAACAGAGTATCAGCTGGGTGTGAACCACCCAATGTGGGTGCTGGGAATGGAGCTCAGGTCGCCGGCATAGCAGTGGTATTCTTTACAGAACTCTCTCTCTCTAGGATCCCATAGGATTAAACTATAATTTCCCCTCCCCTTTCCCCCAAGAACATGATTAACACAGCTATTCCATTCCCCAGTCACAATAACTGGTCCATGAAGGGGCATGGGTCATCCCTCCCCACACCAGTCAATCTCCCCATCCTGCGGTTAAAGACGACAATCTTTCACCAAAGGTTTCAATTAGAAAAGTATGAGTTCGGGGCCCCACCTCACCTCTTTCCCAACAGTGTTGACAGGCTGAGCAAACACACAGACACACACACACACACCGGACAACTGTACTGAGCCCTGGACCCCACACCTGTACCCAGCTGCACAGCTGACCTTTCCAATTCAAATTGGGAAATGCTTTCTTTCCACAAAGATAGGTGAGGTGGATCTCTTTTACTAGAAAGCCATGGAGCAGTTAACAAATAGTCAGGGAGCCCTTGACCTTGCTTAGCCTTATTTTCAGTTTTGAAAGGAATGGAAAGACAGCCAGCTCAGTTCTTAACCCGAAATGTTTCCAGACAAAGGCCAGGCCCAGCATCTGTTCTCCCAGTTGCTCGACTATCCCAGGAGGCCAGCACACACTGCAGCAGCACCAGCTTAGAGCAGGTTAGGGGCACAGAGAGGCAGCCTCTAAATATCGAACTTTCCACCTCAGCAAGTCTGGGGAGAAATGATTTTCGGAGCGAGCTAATGATTCAAGTTAAACGGAGCGTGACAAGAACTGCCTCCAGGACGTTGTTTGTGGGAGACAGACACGGAAGGAGACACTCTAAAGTGATTAAGGCTAAGTGATTTGTCCTGCAGATGTGGGGCTGAGACAGTGCTTAGAGAGGATTTGTCCCAGGCAGTTCTTATCAGCACCTCCTGACCCATCTGTGCCCCTGCAGTGAGCTTTGCAAGGCTGAAATCGTTGGCCACTTCTGCTTGCTCCTCTATAATTATGCAAAACAGTATACTTTGTTTTGGCCAACCCTAGATCTCTTTAAACACTGATGAGGCACGGTTGTAGATGGGGATTATCACAAACCAGCACCCAATCCTGGAAACGAACCATGGACTGATGACTGTTGTCTTTACTGTAACCAAATGGAGAACACAAGCATTCATGGACACCACGAAATGTGTTTGCTGTGAGAATGTCTGGGAATTGAGTTCATTTGAAGAGTTCTGTGGCATAGAGCCCGCGGGCTCTAATTAGAAAACTATGGAGTCCACTAAGAGAGCAACACATGAGCCCTGCCTACTGGCCTGGCCAAAGTCAAGTGATTTCTATTCTTTCTTGCTTGACTGCATTTTTAGACTTATTTTATACAACCAGGTGAGGTTTTGTTTGCCTGCAGGCTGTGTGTGCCTAAAGAAGTCACAAGGTGCTGGATGCCCTGAAACTCAGGGTCAAGAGATGTTCAGCCAGGCACCGTGGCGCACGCCTGTAATCCCAGCGCTTGGCAAGGCAGGGGCAGGCGGATCTCTGTGAATTCAAGGCCAGCCTGGTCTACAAAGTGAGTCCAAGACAGCCAAGGCTACACAGGAAAAAAAAAAAAAAAAAGAGTTCCAGATGCTTGTGAGACACCAAGTAGGTGCTGGGGATCTAAGTGGGTCCTCTGGAAGAGCAGAGTGCTCTTAATCTCAGTCATCACCCAGCTTCAGCCTCAGGTCCCAGTGAAAGAGCCCGGCTCAAGGGGAAAAAAGCAGGGGAGGGGTGCTTCTGCGGAACCCCCGCAGCTGACCTCTGGCCTGGAGATGCACACGCTCCTCTGGCTTCTTCAGACTAGAGCCCACAGTCCTCAGAGCTATTCAAAATAGACGTGGGAAGACTTGCCCAGATGTTTGGAGCTCATAATTAAGCAGCGGGGACGCTGATCTGCATTAGGGAGTGTCCGAGCCCGGGCACAGCCAGGGTTCTGGTTGCACATACACCTCACAGCCCCACACAATCAGCTGTGCACACGCAAGAGCAACGGGGGCGAAGACAAAAGTGCCCGAGCGGTTTCAGAAGAGAATGCCCGGGCTTGGTTAGCGCGTCCTCATTTAAAATGGAATTAGAGGGCTGGAGCAATGGCGGCTCACAACTGCCTGTAACAACACCACCAGGGGATCTGACACCCTTTTCTAGCTTCCAAGTACACTGCATTCATGTGCACACATGTGATTTAAAAAGAGAGAAAAGGGAAGCGATGGTGTAAAAGCTCCAGTCCTGCAACTTTAGTTACGGGAAGGCATGTGGTAGAGGTGGGGGAGCACGGGACTGCTTGCTGAGTCGTTGTGAGGCTGTGTTGGAAAACAGTGCCACCCACTGCCCTCGGGACTACACAGCTTCCTTTCCTGAGAAGAAACAGCAGCAGAGCCAGAAAGCGGTTGCTTTGAAGATCCTCTCAAGACAGAGATACTCTTCTTTGATTAACTGCGGTTTTGTGGAGACTGTCCAGCCTGAGGCTGAATCGTTACTGTGAACTCACACCGTCCAGTTATAATTAGTGACCCCTCAATCCCAGTATCGTTTAGAAACTCGGGTAACAACCAGGCCTGACTGTTCCCGTGCTCTCTGCTACTGCTCAGCTCAGGCTGGGGACACAAGACTGAAGTAAAAATCCATATGCTTTCCACCCGCACAACCACCTCACCTCTCCTTGGAGCTGGGCAAGTCTGTTGTGTATATGTTGTGTATAAGTGATACCATGAAAGGTAGGGCTGTGGCCAACGCTCACTTAGGGTTCAGGCGGGTGTCTTAGTCAGGTTTCTCATAAACAGGAGAATTAAGGATGAGATATGCAGAAGTCCAACAAATGGACCACAAAATCCTCCTGCCTCCATGGTCACATCCAGCCAGAGAGAATACTAATCAAGCCGCAATAAAAGTAGAGGCAATTACCTTTGTACCACAATTCATCTTAAAAGCCAAGAAACATCCATCAGCCGGCAACCCTGATGGTGTCAGCGGGGAAAATTACATAAGTGCTATTAACATTATCCAAGCAGCACACGAAAACTGTTCCCATCATTCCAATGAGCCACTTGCTAACACAAAGAAACCTCCTTAGCAAAGCGCCTTCTAAGCAAGCACTGTTCACATGAACTACCTTAACTAGAGATTCCAAATGCTCCCCCTCTCAGGAGCACATCAGAACCACTTGGAAGCCGGGTTAAGCACTCAACACCTGGGCTCCAGTTCCACACATTCCTATTGCTCCACTCTAGTGAGAAAGACCCAGGCCAGGCCCCTGTGATAGAAACTCTACCAGGCAGTTCTAATGTTCGCTCAATCACCTGCAGCTTCAAGGGCCCTCTAACACCACTGTCTGTAGCTCAGCCTCAACTGTTTCACCCCAAACTTCTGGGGGGTCTTAGTCTACATTTTGCCCCTGTCACAGGATGCCTGAGAAAGGATAGTTTATAAAGAGCACTTACTGCTTTCAGATCGGAGAACTCACAGCCTTTATGTTGCATGGTTGAAGGCTGGGAGGGCAAGAGCTCATCGGCCAAGCCGCAAACTTTTATAATCGGCATGAGTCCACTCAGGAGGATGGTGCTCTCATGACCAACTCCAACAAGCCCCACCCAATACTGCTACACTGGACTTGCCTGGAGGACACACTTGGAAGCCAGGATAGATTCTTAACCTCTAATGACTGGAGACGTCCCATCGACTCCAGGGTTGTATTATGGTTCTCTAAGGAACAGAATAGAGAGAATAAATGTGCATAAGAGGACTTCTTAGCTTGGCTTACATCATAATCTGGGTATTCTGACACTTTGTTTCACATTGGACACTAAAAATCTAGCTGTTCAGTCCACAAGGCTGGATGTCTCAGCAGTCAGAGCTGGGCTCCGGGGGTCTGGAGGATTCCTGGAGAGCTCTAATGCAGCGGCAACACATTTGAAAGATGAACTTGCCAGAAGGGAAGGCAAGCAGACAAAAGCAGCCTTCTTCCACATCCGTCCACATATGGGCTGACACCGTGGGCTTCCCACTTCAAACACCCAAGGAAGTCCTTCAGAGCAGAGCTAGCAGCTTGTGCTGTTGTCAGCTCCAGGTCCTGTCAAGTTGACAACCAAGACTAGCCCCCACAAGGGTCCCTGCTGCTTCGGAGGTTCCATTTAACCCAGTGCAAGAGGGAGTGTTACCGTGTGTGCTGCTCACTGGGAGATTCAACCTTAGATGCTTTGCCACTCGGCAAAAACTTCCGACTGCGCAGTGTCTTCAGAACCCACCTCTCACCTCAGATGAAGCCCGAAGCTTGCAATAGGATGGTCAGCCCTGGTACAGGGACAGAATTCTTGGGACTTAAGGACTGACACAGTGCTGTGAATGGCTATTAAACTGTGCTGTAAAACATGAACTTCAGCTAGCATGCTTCCCAGCCACTCTACAACAAACCAGGTAAACGCCACCTCACACTCAGCACACCAACAAACATTCCTAAACAGTGAATGCTGAACTGAAACTGCTAAGTGAAAGCAGGTGTTGAGAAAATTTGGAATTCCCTGGGTACCCAGATTAGTCTTCATCTCAGGGTTAAATGGAAATAGGTCCTGAGGTACTGACATCCTAACTTTCGGGGTGGCTGCACTGGTTTTCCAAACCCTTCACTTCACTGCATTCGCTGCCTCAGAAAAAAGTCACAGGAGTCCACTCCCATCAAGAAAACTTCACCTGCTTCAAAACATCATCTTCCTGCCAACATCTCTTCCCCTGCTGGGTTCTTCATTGAGTAGGCTTACACTGAGGACCAGCTAGGAACCCAGCTATGCTATGTGCTGTTTAGGACAGAGCTCAAAGGCACGTGCCAGCACTTAACAGATCCATGTTGTTTTTCTCAGGGACCTGGAGAGATGCTCAGTAGTTAGAGCACTGGTGGAAAGCCAGAGGGCCGGGTTCAGTTCCCCAGGTCCAGGGATCTGATGCCTCTTCCGCCCTCTGTGGGTACTCACGCACATGGCACACAAACATACATGCAGGCAAAACACCCATATACACAAACTAAAATCTTTAAACAAATACAAGACAAAAATTTTAATATATTTTTACATCTTTTGAAAGAAATATTTGATGAGAAATGTTTTTCCCTGAACATGTGTCAGTTCTTCCGTTCAGTCAGTTTCTCCAAACTGACCACTTTCAAGGCAAAGCAGCAGGCTCCCAAGTTAGCAAGGTAGTAAAGCTAAGGTCCTAACACTGTACCATTTTTAAAACACTCAGTATGTCGCAAAAAGTGATTTCCCCTTGCAGACCACTATCCTATTCACATTAATATTGGCAACCACAAACACGGCACACTTCATCCACATGCACACAAAGGCAGGGCTGCAGAGATGCCCTAGCACGTAAAAGCACTTGCTGTTCTTGCAGAGAACCCCAGTCTCAATTCCCAACACCCACTTGGCAGTCCACCAGGCTGTAACTCCAGTTACAGGGGACCCAGCACCCTCTTGTGGCCTCTGAGGATACCAGGCTAATGTGTGTGGTGCACATACATACATATAAAAATAATACTTTTTTAAAAAATGAAACACAAAGGCAAAGAGTATTTAAGGTAGTTTCTAGTGAACACTTCTGAACCACATCTGACTCTGGAAGCCTTGAATTTACATAATTAAGTGTACTAATCAAGAGTGAAAAGCCACACTGTGGTGGCACACATCTCCATTCAGCACTCAGGGAGGCAGAGACAGTCATATCTGTGAGTTCTAGGAGAGCAGGGCTACCCTGTCTCAAAGAGAAAGAAAAGAGGGAAAAAAAGTCTTCCACTACTGTCTAGAGATAGACCCACATTTTCACTATCTAGTTAAATGCAAGACTGGGGCTGGTAAGGCAGCTCAGTGCGTAAAGGAACTGGTAATCTGAGTTCCCCAACTCCCTTAAGTTGTCCTCTACCCTTCACAAATGTGACACACTCACACACAAATAAGCATTAACAAAAACAGGTGTTAGGCGTGGTGACCCACACCTTTAACTCCAGAACTCACGAAGCAGGAGGAGGCAGATCTCTACAGCATGGTCTACACAGAAAGATCCATATTAGCTAAGGACACATAATGAGACCATGTCTCAAAAAAGCCAAGAAAAATATTAGCCACTGCATCAGGCCCGTGATGGTACATGTCTTTAATCCCAGCACTCAGGAAGGCAGAAACAGGAAGATTACTATGAGGGCAGCCTGGTCTACAAATCCAATCCAGTCCTGGACAGCCAGGGCTACAAAGAGAAACCCTGTCTCAAAAAACAAACAAACAAACAAAAAAGATTAGCCATTACTTTGTAACAATATAATCCTAAAGATGTATAATGTTTTCTAAATGTGGTCCTATCAAAGTCAATATATAAGCTTAATATTGTTTTTCTTTTTTTCTGGTTTGTGTGTAGCCCTGGATGTCCTAGAACTCACTCTACAGATCAAGACTGCCTCGAACTCAGATATTCCTGTTTCTAGCTCCCCAGTGCTGGGATTAAAGGTAAGTGCCACCACTGTCCAGATGAGCTTAATTTTCTTAACATACTCATAATTTAACATAGTCACCAAGCCAGGCACAGTGGCCCACGACTGTGGTTCCAGCACTTGGGAGGCAGAGGCAGATCTCTGCGAGTTCCAGGCTAGCCTGGTCTACAAAGTGCGTCCAGGACAACCAGAGCTACACAGAGAAACCCTGTCTCAGAAAAGCAAAGCAAAGCAAAGCAAAACAAAACAAAAAATTACCAAGAAGTAAGACGAATGTATTTCCCTTTAATTAACTATACCTCCTACTTATGTGGGCAGAAGCTCTCTTCAAAAGAACAGACATGTAGTGCTTTTGTTTAGAACCTTTAAATAAATACATAGGCATTTACTTTAGAAAGGATTTTATTTACATACAAATAAGAGGCAGCATTCTACCCATAAATTCTATTTTCCAAAAACAAGAGTTTCTTTTTGTTTGGTTGAATTTTTAAAGAAAATTAAAAATGCTGGGTGTTATGATGATACACTTCCTTTAATCCCAGCACTCAGGAGGCAGAAGCAGAGGCAGGTGGATCTCCGGGAGTTCAAGGCAGCCTAGTCTACATAGTGAATTTCAAAACAGTCAGAGTTACAGAGAGACCCTGTCTCAAACAAACAAACAAAGAAAACCACACAATACATTCTGAAAGGCAACAGGATTCTTCTGCTTCTAGACCACTGCTGGGCTGGAGGGAGAGAGGGGTCTGCTGGGACAGAAGTCAAGATTTGTACTGAACATTCTCCAAAGCAAAATTAAGGTGCCATTCAGGCAAAGTTTATTCACGCCTCCCACCCCCAACACCACAGGTGCCGACTAGAATGGCTGAAGCAGGTCACGCGGCCCAACATAAAGCACCTGCATTACATGCAGCCATTATGCAATTCTACGAACCTACTGAACAGACTAGACCAAAACAAAAGAGACTGGGGTTGTCAAGAGAATAGTTCCTTGTGTGATCTCCACTCCAATAACCCAAACCAACAGACTATCCTAGTGCAAGAAGAATATTACATCATTACAAATTCCACGCTATCGAGATAATCAGTACAGAAATGTTGCCTGGTGTCATTATGAACCACTCAACCATGTCATACCCACAGTTCACACCTTAATCCACACACAAACATTTGTGTTTGTGTGAGCACAGCACAGTGAAGCAGAATGCTGAGCTGAGACCTCACATCCACAAAGGGATGCTTTTCCAAGCTGCAGCTTATGAGGGAAGGACGGGAACGACCTTTGTGTGAGGGACCTTATGTAACCAATCAATAACTTAGGAACCCACAGTCTCCACTGGTTTCCAGTGTGCATGGGGCTGGCTGCAGGCAGCACCATTAGGAAGCATCCTCCATGTCCACATCCTCCTGTAATTGCTGTACCATTTTCTCCTCCAGCTGCTTTCCTTTGCCTTTAAAAGATACAGAAGATACAATGTAAATAAATACAGTACTCATGTATAAGATTATCAAAAAGTAAACTCAAATTTAAATAGAAGGAAAATAAAAACCACAGGTCTTAAGCATGACCCTGCAGAACTGATTCCAGCACTCCACAAAGCATCCTGGCAGCCCTACAGTAGTAGCCATTTCTAAGGATTTAGGAATATTAGCCAAACTCACCCAGATTTATGAATGCACAAGCATTCTAAACACTTCTCATTGCCAACTTCTGCAAACTCAACTAAACCATGAGAAACCACAGACAGATACACAGGCCCTACATCACACTGCTAGTTTGAGTCCATAACCCAAAGCGAGGATGAGACCCTCAGCTACATGGGTACATGGTCCTCCTGACCAGGAGAGGGATACTGGGAATTAAAGGTATCAAGGTATCTGTTCCTTCTGGGCTCCAGGTCATTACATCAGAAACAAATGCCCCAGGGTTTGGTCTACTCTGTTCTGATGGAATTAGGCACAAACGGGAATGGGGCAGTCCCTACACATAAACCCAATCAAGACCTAATTACAGATCGAGTCAAAATTTTCCTCTTTCTCTGAGCAATCTGCATTAAGAAAAAATAAATTATGTAAGAGACTGTATTTGCTGCTGACTACGTAAAAGACTGGTGAAAAGCTGTGCACAAGAACAGCTAGCTGCCCAGGTAAGTGAGGCAAACAGGTTTCATTACAAAAAGTATTCCTGGAATGTGGAACCAGGATCACCTGGAGAGCCACCGAGGCCCTGGGCTTTGTGTTTATACTAAATTCCCCAGATTATTCCAATACAAGCCAAAGTTTGACAGTCAGTAACATGAAGTGTCTTTATCAAAAGTATGAGGCGAACATCAGCTATGCAATTATTGCACAAATGATTCTGTTTAACTTAAAAAGGCCATTTGTGAGAATGGAGGGAAGAAAGCCCATAAGCTACAGACTGCCCACAATGGACAGGCACTGAGTAAAAGGCACTTTTATAGACAGCCTGTATCATCAAAACCTAGAGACAATGTTTAAATGGAAGACACCTCCAGCAACTTAGCTGGGGCCCAATCACACCAACACCAAAACTCAGATTTCCTGTCTCTCTACTCACCTGCAAGAGGAGCCCGGATGAGATGGATGTTCTGCTTGACCTCTCTGACATCCTGAGCCTTCTGCAGCTCTTTGTTTTTCTTCAACCTGTGATGACATGCATCAAAGGCAAACATCAGTGAACGTCTGAGACTTGACTCCCACCACAGCATTCACTAATGACACTGGCTGCACAGGGCTAGGTGGGAATGCAAAGGGGTGGGCCTCCTTCTGCTTCTTCCTGTTCTCCCACCTCCCACTCAGCAACAACTGCTGCAGGTCACCAAGGAATCAACTGGTTCCCAAACCTTGTTTGTCCACAAATTAAGGCAAAGTCACCTGTTGAGCCCTTTCCAACATTCTCTTCCCTCATAATTATGTGTCAAACTATGTTCAAGTTCCTAATTAGCAGGCTTTGTATCCTAGCAACCTGTTCTCTGCACCCACTGTGCCTAGCATGTTGCAAGTGAGGCTCAATGCAAACCTGCTGACAGAACAAGGTCCTGACAGAGGACTCAGCAGATTGTCAGAGCCCTTTTCCATGGCACAGACATAAAGCTCTATCTCACAAGGCAGTCCCCCAAATGCCAGTGTGTGCGTCCTGCCTCTTCACAGAGCACAATCTCCGGGCTGTGTAGCTTTGTTAGTCAGTCAGCAATTGCAGGAGCACAAAACACAACACTCACCAGAAACCCTCACCGAGCTGTCCCCACGCACCCATGCTCATCTTCTGAAATGCCAGGAAACTGCCACAGAGTGCTCCTTTACTAAGCCTCATGTAAGACTAATTTTTACCACTGGCATGGCTCAGTGGGGAGAAGCACATGCTGCCAAGCCCAGTCACCAGAGTTCAATCCCTTGGATCCACACAGAACCAACTCCTGCAAGATGTCCTCTGAGCTCCACCTACATGCCATGGCATGTTTACACTTACTTACATACATACACACAAATTAAAAAAAATTTGGCTGGGTGTAGGGACAAAGTTTTTAATCCTAGCACACAGAGAGTAGAGGTAGATAGATGAGTTCCAGGTCAGAGAGAGCTATGCAGTAAGACCCTGTCTCAAAAGACAAAAAAATAAACAACCAAAAAAGAAAAAAAAAAAAAAAAGGAAGCTGGAGAGACGGCTCAGTGGTTAAGATCACTGGTTGCCCTTGCAGAGGACCTGGGTTCACTCCCCAGAGCCCCACATGATGGCTCACAACCATCATCTATGCAGGCAGTACACACACGGTGCACATACATACATTCAGGCAAAAACACTTTTAAACAAAATAAAAATAAACTTTTTTTTAATAACTAATCAACAGGGCCTGAAGAGATGCTCAGCGGTTGAGATGGCTACTCTTCCAGGGGTCCTGAGGCCAATTCCCACCAATGAGGTGATGGCTCATACCAAATGTAATGGGATCTGATTCCCTCTTCTGGGTGTGTGTGAACACAGATCACTCATGCACATACAAGTATTTTTAAAAGTTAACTAATGGATAGAAGTGAATTTCTCTGCTCTGAAGAGAGAGCTCATCCCTGGCCAGGACAGGGAAAGCATGTGAACTCTGAAGCTCTTGCTACCCATGAGACAACAAAGACCTAAAAGAACGAAGACGACTTGTCAACCCAAAACCGAGAGCCTAGGAACTCCCACCGGTCAAATGTGGGCCACATAAACATCAAAATAAACACGGTGATAAGAACACAGCCCACCAAACCACAGGAGTCCATGAAAACAGGTGCAGTATGATTACACGAATAAAGGAGAGACTCCAAAAGTGGAGAAAAGGGAAAGCTGTTTCATACATGAGACAGTTCACAATGACCGAGGCCAGACTCTCTTATGGAGGCTAAAAGCAAGAAGAACAAGTCTGAGTAACAAGCTCTTCCAGAATCTTCTCCATTATCAACTACCAGGAAAAACTCTAACTTTGTCCCGGAGAAACCCATAGACACCACAGTAACCAAGGAGTGAGAGTTAACAGTCACAGGATACATGAGCAAGGACACCGTGAAGACCGTGGCATTCCTTCCAAGGGCGTCTAACCTAAATCTAACCGTGAGGAGAAGCAGACAAACCTAAATGAAGAAACACTATATACAACAACCTGACTGGCATGTACTCTTCGAAAATGCCTGCGCCTGTAAGACAGAGCGAGACAGGACTGCCCGAGTGAAAGGAGCCTGAAAGCTTCGACCTGATGACTACGCAGGAGCAGAAGCAGGCTCCGCCGCTCACACAACAGTCCTGCATCCATGTCCGCCTCCTGATGTGACCGTGTTTAAGTAGAGAGGTGCCTACACTGGACGGATAACCTGAGGCACACAGGCAGGAAGGGCGCCTCTCCTCAGCTCACTGTTGTAGTGACAGAGTGAATGTAAAATGCAGAGAGAACGCACAAATGTTTCTGACACTATTTCCCTAGGTTTTTTTAAGTATGAAATTATGTCAAAATAAAAGGGTTTTAAAAATACCAATGCCTTTAGAAATCTCATAATTATTCCTCCACAAATACACATACCTGTTCATTATAAACTTAGCCTGGCGTTTCTGCTTGATCTCTTCAACTCTCTTCATTGCATCAACTATAAGAAAAATCACAAGTCAGCAAATTTACATACATTCAGGCAGTATGACTGTTACAAGGACTTTAACTATTTCTGCATGACTTTGGCTTAAAGGAAAAGGTTCACTACAGAACAATCACTACTGACAGAGCTATAAAGGTATGAGATGTTAGCTGTACTCGGGTTTATTAACTACATAAAACAGTTCAGGGGACGACAGACTCCCATATCATCTATGGGGAATACTTTCTTTTTTGTTGTTGTTGGTTTTTGTTTGTTTGTTTTGTTTTTCAAGACAGGGTTTCTCTGTGTCTTGGAACTCACACCTGCCTCTGCCTCCCAGAGCGCTGGGATTACAGGTGTGCGCCACCATGCCTGACTAATACAGCTTCATACAGCATTTCTGGATGTGGGAATAAGCCTGTAATACCTGAACTAACCAGCAAATAATGGAGGAGGGCAGGGACTGTGTATGATCGCCTGTATATGATCTACAAGCCTAAGGTTGCATAAAAGCACCCAGGGGAAGGAGTAAAGGCGGAGCAGGGGACCTGGCACACACAAAAATACTGCAACCTCAAAGAGTTCACAGTAGACACCCATAATACCAGCACTCGGAAACCAAGGCTGAGTTCAAGGCCAGCCAGGGCTTCCCAGCAAGATCCTCTTAAGAGGGAAAAGACGGAACCTTTTCCTCCCCTCAATTAAAGTCCCTACCTACTTCAGGGGAGGAAAAGAAAACTAGTGCTGAGCACTACTGCTTTCAACTTATGATCTGTAACTTACCCAAACAAGCATGTAAATGAACCCTTAAAATCTGTGCTGCTCGCCTCAAGCGTGGCACCTTCTCATCTGTGGAAGGCATACAGCAAACACCTAACCCTGGAGCAGCCAGTCTAGAATATGAGGTCTGTGAATTTCCTAACCACGTCTCGCTTCACATCCCCCTTATATATTCTTTCAAAACTTGTGGGTTTTATTTTGGGTGGGCACTTCAAGTTTAAAAATTATTTAGCCAATTTCTGATGTATCCAAATTCAGGCAAGTTCTAAAAGGTATCTGAAAACAATTTACAATTAAAGACAGAAACACTAACAAGACCATTAACATGAGATGAAAAAGAGCCAAGCAATGAAGTAAGTTTAGTATTTACACAACAAGGCAGCATTTAAAGTTACAGAACAGCCACAATAGTCTCCCCTGAACAGCTGCCACCCCAGGACTTACTGGTTTTATTCCATAGCTCTCGCTGGTATTTCACAGGTTCATTTCTACGTTTTTCAAATTCAAATGAGTTGTCCTGTAAGATGGAACAGAGGGTTGGTAAGAAAGCTGGTAAGCAAGCATTGTTTAAAATAGTCTCCTTTGCACAAAAATCCTACACGGGCGCATATTAAGACACCCTCCTTCTAATACTGGAGAATACTAACTTTCAACTAGTTAAAACAGCTCTCTTCTCAGGGGGATTCTTGGAGGGAAAGGAACATCACTTCCTCCCTCAGAGGCTATCGAACAACTGCGAGGATTATAAACAAACTGAAAGGGCTTCCCCAATTTCCAAGCTCCTGGTGAGAATCACATCCATTGTGATTCTCCAAGAATCTCCAAGAAACATCCATTGTATGAACCATTTTTCATAGCTCAAATCAAATAACAAGTGTGGTGGCAATAAAAATGTTTTTGTTTTGGTCCCAGGTGTGGAATGTGGGGCTGATTCAGATGGCCCACAGCAGCAGACTATTGGCCTCATGCGGGCTCTGAGAGGGGCTTTTTGCCAGCTGCAGACAGTTTAAATCTGAGGACTCTGGAGAGAGAATTAATGCCAGAGCTCAGAAAGTGTGGAGCTCTGAGAAAGAACAAGGCTGCTCCTGCTTCCCCCTTGCTGCTCCTGGTTGCAGTTGTGAGACAAGAATTTGGAGATTGAGGGGGCTGGAGAGATGGCTCAGCGGTTAAAAGCACTGTCTGCTCTTCCATAATGGTCCTGGGTTCAATTCCCAGCAACCACATGGTGGCTCCCAACCATCTATAATGAGATCTGGTGCCATCTTCTGATGTGTAGAGTACTTATGCAGGCAGAGTACTGTATTAATAATAAATACTGTATTAATAACAATTTTTTTTTAATTTTTTTGGCGATCTCCTCATAAGATTAGGCTGGCACCCAGGAACCCGACAACCCTAATCAGCAGGAAAGGCTAAGAGAGCTGTGCCTCCTCTCCCTCTAATCCTTTTTCTCCCCTTTGGGTATTAGTAGGGACTGGGATAGAGCAGGGAGGAAAAGATAAAAGAAATATAAGTAAGAATTCTTTAAAAAGTGTGCCAACAGCCAACAATTCATATTGTTTCCATCTAAGAGTCTGTTATAGTGAAAAGGTGCAGATATAAGCTTTGTGGCCAGGGGTCCTCCAAATGGGGGTACTAAGATAGTTAATAGCATTAATCTGAAGACATGCAAAAAAATTTGAAAAGGCTGTAGGTATGCCTTGGCTTTCAAGTGTAGCTGGTAGAAGCATACAGAGTATCAACTCTACACTATCTATTTCATTTACAAACATGAGATTTTCTTCGGCTCACAACTGGCTCAGCAGTAAGGCATCTGAGGGCTGGGGTTGAGGGGGAGCCAGACTGGCACCCCCTCTAGGGCATTCGTGGTGGTATCGGGCTGCTTCACCTACACTGAAGATTATATTTTAGAGAGTAACCAGGATTTGGCCTCAAATCCTGCAGCTGTGTTCACTAGATAGCTCTGCAACTGGGACCCAGGGAAGATAATACCTGTAAGCAACAGGAAGGAGGGAGAGGTCACAGGCTTAGGGAGAAGGGACAGCAACAGAGGCGCACAACAACTGAAAACATCTCCGTCCAGCAGAGGACAGCTACAGCTTCCGTCTTCTCCCTCTTCAGGGACGAAATGTGGACAAGTTTCAGGAGATCCTAGTATCAACTCTCTCAAGGCACCCCTTGGCTTCCCCCTAATACCAACACTCCTAGCTTCTGTTCGCTGACAGACTCCTACTGAGGACACACAGACAGCAGTCCTTGTCTGCTGTGAACCTCATCTGGGCCTCAGTGTTACTCAGGAGCACATTAGCTCATCTCCCAACCTCCTCCCAGTCCTTAAAGAGCACCTTCCTACTTCACCCAACTCATTAAAATGATTTTTCTTTTTCTTTGCAAAGGCCAAAAACAGTTTTATGGATCACTTTAAAAAAAAAAAAAAATCACTTCTACAAACTGGGTGGACGATTTTTCCCTTTTCAGAAGTCTACAGAACAATGGGTTTTAGGATCACATGAGAAAGAAACTTTCCACAGCCAAATACAGAAGCCCTGACAACCACGTGACAGGACCCCATCTCAGGCTGGGCGACCAGCAACTGTACTCACCACCGTGAGCTCTTTGCCAGCTGCTTTCCGGAAGGCTTTAGTCCACCTGACCTTGCGTGGGTTCCGCTTCTTCTTGAAGTTTTTATGACACTTGGATTTGCAGAATCGGAACACCTATAAGACACTGAATTAAAATGTTTCCATCACAGGATACACCTGCTAGCCAAACAACAAAAACAACAACAACAACAACAACAACAAACCTACTGTAAAGCCTGAGAAATGACAATGGCTCTCTTGCAGGACTCCTACTAACACCTGGAATCACATTCGACATCAGAACAGAGAGAAAGTCAAGTGTCTGGCAGGTCTCTTACACCATCCCTAACACACCCTAAGACTTGAAAACATAAACAATTACTAATCACTTTAGACATTAAGTGAAGTAATATTTCTTTTTATGGGGTGTTTTCTGCTTTTGTTTTATTTTATTTTTTCCAGACAGGGTTTCTTCTGTGTAGCACTGGCTGTCCTGGACTCGCTTGGTAGACCAGGCTGGCCTTGAACTTACAGAGATCTGACCGACTCTGCCTCCCTGAGTGCTGGGATTACAGGTGTGCACCACCACATGAAGGACCATTTCTAAGAAAAGGTCCTTAAATCCCTTTTCGATTTTTTTAATTCTCAAAATCACTTTCCTATATCCCCAGTGAGGTTGAGTTTTGAGCCACACTGAACTCCCATTTGCTTCCTTCTGTCATTCTGGTTGAAAACACAAAATACTTTCAAAAATAAAACTGCTAATAGGCCATTCTTCCTTCTCTTTTTCAGTGTCTATTTTATTATTAACTATGATTTACAGTTAACTGCTTTTTGGTTGTTCTGAAATAAAGTCGTACTGTTTAGTCCAGACTGGCCTGCAACTGGAATCCTCCTGCCTCAGCTTTCTACCTCCTCGGATTACAGACATTCGACATGCTGTGTGCTGGATGTGTTTTTAAAGATCATACTCACAGATCTGAGTCAGTCTTTACTATTTTAATTCCCCAAAGAAGCAGCAACTTTTAACTTACTTACACTTTAATATATTATAGATGATGAAGCTCTTTTAAGTCTAAGCTGGATTATTTTGTTACCTATAATGCCTTTAAAAATAATGCAATCTTGGGCTAGAGAGATGGCTCAGATATTAAGAGCACTGTTCACCCAGAGATCCCGAGCTCAATTCCCAGAAACCACATGGTGGCTCATAACCATCTATAATGAGATCTGGTGCCGTCTTCTGGTGTGCAAGTGTACACGTATCCAGAACATTGTATACATGGTAAATAAATAAAAATCTTAAAAAAAAAAACATAAAATAATGCAATCTGTGTGTGTTGCTGGAAGAAACATAAAAAGTAAGCCTTTAAGGGTAACAGGCAGTAGCAAAGAAAACTAAGTATCATAACTAAAATGTTTGACCCAGTCACAGGAGTTGAGAAGAATAGTACAAACCTACACTAAGAAAACCTGTGCAAGCCAGGCGTGGTGGCGCACACCTTCGATCCCAGCGCTTGGAAGGCAGAGGCAGTCTGGATCTCAGTGAGCTGAAAACCAGCTTGGTCTACATATTAAATTCCAGACCAGCCAGAAAAACCTAGTGAGAGACCCTGTCTTAAGGGGGAAAAAATTATGTAAGCATCACATTGAAGAGGAGGAGACAGGAGTCACCAGAAATGTGAGGAAATTCAACCAGCTAACAAGGACACCTACCAGAGTGACGAGCTAGGTGTCAGCGACAGAGAGTAATTCAAACCTAGTACTCTCTACCTTAGAAGGCCAGTCTCGTGTGGTGGCCTACTTTGCAAACAAGATTGAGGTCAGACCAGAACAAGATAAAACTACCCACAATAATGTACACACTAACAATGAAACAAGTATGAGAAATAAGTCCAAAATGAGAGACGGGGGAGGTGGTGGGCAGAGCTGCAGGAGGCAACATTCAGTCTCACATTTCCCTTTTGATCTCGTCCTGTCCAAGGGGATCACAAGCTTCCAGGGGGGTTTATATGCAGTTAACAGTAGCTCGGTGGGGGATGGGAGCCTTCATTTAGTATAGCCTAATAAGGTGCTATGCTCCTGTAAATAACTCCTCACCCATGCCCTCGTAAGTGACCTTAATGAAATCATTGCTTCAACAACAACAACAACCACAACAAAAAGGCATGAGACAGAAAGGGGGAGAAAGAGAAAGGGCCATTTCTCCCGGAAGATCAGGGAGAAGGTGAGAGTAAGCGGCTCAAATGTGAACAACGTTTATTATGCACGTGAAATTCTGAGAATTAGAGGAATGGGATTCATTCTCAAATAAGAGGACAGTGGATGTGCTACACAACAATACTGTCATAACTTCACCTGCTCCTTCGGAGACCCAACTTTTCCGTTCTGCACCTTCTACTCAAATTATGCATTCTCCTACACAGGATGCTCTCTTACCTCACAAGCAAAAATAAAAACACAGAACTAGGACAAGGGGGGAGGGCCGGAGTAGCCAGGAGGGGTGCTCCGAGGCTTCTTGAACCTGAGAACTAGAGAGGTCACGCTTTAAGAACTGCGAACCTGTCCTTCCCGAGTTTGGACCGTCCCTTGGTGACTGAAGGAGGCCTTCCCGAAGGTCTGAAGTGGGACAGTGAAGGCGGCGGAGGAAGCCAGTTCCCCAAAGACCCTCCGTGCTAAGCCTGTCCTCGCTCACCTGCAGCAACACTGCCCAGGCAACCATCTCCATCAACCTCGACAGACACTCCCACCTCCTACCGGTCCCCGTGCCCGGAAGTCAGCGGGAAGCCTGCTTAAGCGTTCGACCGACATCCTGATCCTGCGGCTGCCCAAGCGGCCTGGGGATGGGACCTGCGTCCGACCGCAGCGAGGAGACCTCGCCGGCAGGGATGTCAGGCCGGGACTCCAGCCCAGGCCACATCTGGGCGCTCAGCACCCAGCGGGAGCGCGCAGGCCACGGCCGCCTCACCTTGCAGTCGTTGCGGACGAACATCATACCGTGGCCAGGGTAGATCGGCCCGGAACAGAAATAACATTTCTCGATCCTCATGTTGACCCCGCGTGGGAGCCACCTTCCAGACGCCGAGCGCGAGAGGAAGCGGTACGTCACTTCCTGGCCGCCGGAAGCAATTCTCTGACCCGACCCGGAAGTGGTATATGGAATTCGACACGAGCGTAAAGGCACCTCCCGCCCGCCGTGTGCGCAGCGGAGTCGCGCGGGAGCACGAGTGCAAGCGGCCCAGCGTGTAGGCTGCACCTGCGTTTGTCGGGTGTGTTTTGTTTTTGACTCGTTTTTGACTCTGTTGTCCTGGGTCATCATAATGTGGTTTACTTGCTCAGTATGTGCACGAGGTGGGCGTGCAAAAGTTTTAGAACTGGAATTATAGATGGTTGTGAGTCTCCCTGTGGCTCCTGGAAATCGAACCCAAGTCTTTTGGAGAAGCAGCCAGTGCTGTTAGCCGCTCGGTCTTCTCTCCAGCACCTCATTCTGTGAGGTAGCCATCTTAACATGTAGCCCAGGGTTGCCTTGGAAACCAGAATCCCACCGCTATACTAGTAGGGGTGTGCCACCATGTTTACGTGTTGGTCACATATTGGAATATTTAAAAGATGTTCAGCATAGTGTTGCTGGGAGGTGGTGGCGCCAGTCTCGGCACTTGGGAGGCCTATTCGGGTCTAATGTGAGTTCCAGGACAGCTAAGGCTGCATAGGGAAACAGTGTCCCAAAAAACAAGCGGGGCGTGCTGGCACACTGGGAGGCAGAGGTTGGCAGATTGCTGTTAAGTTCCAGGCCAGCCTGGTCTACAAAGAGTCCAGGACACAAGGCTACACAGAGAAACCCTGTCTTAAAAAAAAAAAATCAAGGTGCTGGAGAGATGGCTCAGTGGTTAAGACCTCTTCCAGAGGTCCCCAGTTCAATTTCCAGCAACCACATAGTGGCTCACAACCACTTATAATGACACCAGATGCCTCCTTCTGGCATGCAAGCATATATGCAAACAGAGAACTCATTTGTAAACAATTACAAAAAAAAAAAATTTTTTTTTCAAAAAATACTGTTAAATTTCTAACTCAGGGTGGTGATGCGTGTCCTTAACAACTGCCCTCAAATGCAAAGCCTGGCTAGGGGAACCTCTATGGGCTCTCTCTACACCAGCCTGGTTCACTTAGCCAGTTTCAGGTCAACCGGAGCTACTTATTGAGTGAGGCCCAGTCAAAGAACTTTGTGGCTACCAGAACAATTAAAATGACATATGACCCGTATTGTGTGTCTCACACTGCCAGACAAAGCTATTCTACAGGCTTGCCTGCCCTTCCGTCCTGCTGGCCTGTGCCATCATCCACTTTTTTGTGTGCTAGGGTCAAACCCAAGGCCTTGAGCATCCTAGGCAAGTACTCTAACCACTGGCTGCATCCTCAAACCCTAAAGCCAGTCTTCTGTTCCTGAATTGACCTCACTGAATAGAATACCAAAATACTGGTGCCTTGGACCTCAGTTCACAAACAGGCTATGCAACTAAAGAATTGGGGGGGAGGGGGGGAAGAAGTGCATTCCTTTAATTCCAGCACTTGAGAGGCAAAGGCAGGTGGATCTCTACAAGTTCCAGGCCAGCCTTGTGGGGCAGGGTCGGGGATAGGTTGTCTTCCTAGTTAGGTGTGGTTTGTCAGAGGAAGTGTCCTGCTGGGGGTGGAACTTTGAGGTTTCAAAAACCCACACAGCATTCCCACTTAGCTCACTGACTTGGGCCAGTGGATCAGATGTAAACTTTCAGCTACTGCTCCAGTGACTCCCCTGTCCACCGCATTCTCCCTGCCATGGCAAGTCATGGACTCACCTTCGGAAACCGTGAGCCTGAATTGAACACTTGGTTCTGGAAGATGCCTTGGTTATGGTGTTTTCTCATGACAGTAGAAAAATAACTAAGACGCTTCCCAGCTCTTGCTGCGCCCTTTAGTTTGTGGACGGGTTTTTTGTTTTACATTTGTATGTAATGAACAGGTAGCCATGCTTACAGTCCTAGGTCCTTGGATAGCGGATACAGGAGGATTGCTCGTGTCCAGAAGTTTCTATTGCTGTGATAAAACACCATGATCAAAAGGGTCTCAGAGAACAAGCTTACGGCAGGAAGTCAGGGCATGAAGGAGTGCAGCTTATTGGCTTTCTCAGCCTCCTTTCTCAGGGCATCCAGGACCAGCAGCCCAGTGGTAGTACCGCCCACAGTAAGCTGGGCCCTTCCCCATCTATCAAGACATTGTACCACAGGCTTGTCCACAGGCCTGTTTGGTGGGGATGTTTTCTCAGGTGAGGTTGCCACTTCCTGTAACTGAGGTTACAGTTATGACTACAACTAGTGTCAAGCTGACGTGAAAACCAGCCAGCACAGACATCTTCAGAGACACAGCAAGATTCCATTGACAGTGAGAAGGTAGGTTGTGGGAGGGATGGATATTAATATGAAGGAGGAAAAAAAAAAAACAGATTAAAGAGGGGGAAGGGATATATTAATTTTAAACTCATTTAAAATTAATGTGTCTGAGGTTGGAGAGATGGTTCTGTGCTTAAGTGCAGCTGTTCTTGTGGAGAACCCAGATTTGGTTCCTAGAAGCACATGGCAACCAACAACCACCTGTAACTCCAGTTTCAAGGGATAAGCAGGTGTCTTCTGGCTGCCAGAGGCACTGCACTGCGCACACCTAGTACAAATACATACATACAGGCAAAACACTGAAACCCACAGAATTAAAAGTCTTGGGGCTGGAGAGATCTCAGCATGTAAGATCCCATAACTCAGTGGCCCACAGCTGTTTAATTCCAGCTGTAAAAGACTGGACTCTTTAGCCTCAACAGGCTAGAGACACACACATATAAAATATTGAGCCGGTGCCATGATGCACACCTGTCATCCCAGCACTCCGGAGGCAGAAGCATGGATCTCCTAGTTCAAGGCCAACCTGGTCTACTGAGAGTTCCAGGACAGCCGAGGCTACAAAAGATTTGTTTTGAAATAAATAAATAAATACTAAAATATTTAAATAATGTACATGTATACAGTTTCAGGAATACACCTCTCAGCCACGCCTTTCTTTTGGAAGCCATTCAAAGATAACGCCTGTCCCTCAGTTTCATACAACTTACTCTGGGCACATATGCATGTGAGTGTGCATGTGTGGGAGCTGGCTTCCTCCTTCTACCCTGTGCGTTCCAGAGACTGAACCCAGGCCTTCAGCCTTGGTAGCAGGCGCCTTCACCTGCAGCGTCATCTCTCTGGCCCCTCAACCAATTTTCTATGCATTTTAAGAAGCTGGTTCATTTATAAAAATAGAGAGTAGGCGTACCCTCTCAGATACTACACATTTTACAAAGCTGGGTAGTCAAAACGGGAGAGATTGAAAACAACATAAGAACTATACACATAAAACAAATTTGCAACCTTAAATCTTTGTAAGTGAAGGGGGAGATGATAAATCTTTCCATATTAATCGTTTTTAGGACAGTTTTGTATCCTAATAAATGTTAATGCACTCACTCATTCTTCAATGCTACAACATGGACACAGATTTGTGAGCACGAAGTAACTGCTGTGGTTAGATATCTGGAAACAAAGCAACACTCAGGAAGGGAAGCGTTGAAGTATCTCCTTCAGGGAACAAGGCTGTCCCTAAAGCACCAACAGAATTAGTAATTTCCGATGAAGAAATAAACGGCCTTGAAAAAACAAGGAACGCCAACAATCTTGACATGTTGGAAAACTTCAAAGGAGGCTGCTGAGCTCTACTGTGCATCAAGACAACTGTCATAAACCCAGTGCCCTGCACAGGCCAGACCGGTGTTCTGTCATCACTGTGGTACATCTTCAGCCTGTGATTTCTTTGGGAAAAAAAAGTCTAAGTTTTGAAGCATGTGTGTGTGTGGATCTGTGCACATGCGCTTGGAATGCCTCCAGAGTCCAGAAGACGGCGTTGGTTTTTCTGGAGCTGGAGTTACAGGCAATTTTGAGTCACCCAGTCTGGGTGGCTGGGAAGTGGATGCACTGTATGTGCTAAGCCACCTCTCCAACTCCTGCAGCAAGTTTAAAAATCAACACATTTCAAGCCAGGTGCTGATGGTGCTCGCCTTTAATCCCAGGGCGAGGGAGGCAGAAGCAGGTGGATCTCTGAGTTCAAGGCAAGGCTGCTCTACAGCCAGACATGGCTGCACAGAGAAACCCTGTCTCTTTACATATATAAATTTACATGTAAAGGACACATTTAAAGTATTTTTAGTTTTTCAAAACAGGGTTTCTCTGTGTGGCCCTAGCCATCTTGGAACTCTATAGACCAGCCTGACCTCAAACTCAAAGCCTGCCTTTGCCTCCTGAGTCCTGGGATTAAAGGTGCGTGCCAACACCAACCAATTTAAGATTTTCTTTAAAGGTCAGATGTACTGGACATAGTGGGCAGGTCTGTAATCCCATTATTCTTTCGAAGTGAGTGAGGATTTTTAGTCTAGCCTGAGCAACTTAGTGACATTATGTCTCAAAGTTTAAGGGCTGGATTAGTCCTGGAGTGTTGCCAAGCTTGTGCAAAGCCTTGGATCCATTCCCAGCACTGTATAAACCATGCATAGTAGCACACACCTATATCCCAGCACTTGGAAGTCGGAGGCAGGAGGATCAGAAATTCAATATCATTCTTTGCTACATAGTGAGTTTCCAGGTCAGCCTGGGCTAGAAGACCATGTCTCAAAAAAAGAAAAAAAATTGAGGGGGGTTGGCTGGAGAGATGGCTCAGAGGTTAAAACCACTGGCTGCTCCTCCAGAGGTCATGAGTTCAATTCCCAGCAACCACATGGTGGCTTACAACCATCTATAATGAAATCTGGTGCCCTCTCTTGGCATGCAGGTGTACATGCAAAAACATTGTATACATAATAAATAATAAATCTTTTTAAAAAAAAAGCATCTGGGAATAGAGTACCTACCTGACCTGCCTGGTCTAGTTTAAAACCTTAGTTTCTTGGGCACTCACACAAGAGAGGGGAAAATCAGGCCTCTTATGCCTTCTCCAACTGAATGAGGTTTCATGATGCACAGGCACAGCTTTAATCCCAGCTCTAGGGAGGCAGAGACAGGCAGATCTCAGTTCTGAGCCAGCCTGGACTCCACAGTGAGCAATGGGCCAGCCAAGGCCATGCAGGAAGACCCTGCCTCAAAAGAACATCTCTGTATGCTTGCTAGCCCACCTTCCAGCTGTCACCCAGAACAAGGAAGCTCTGCTTCACCTGCCAAGCTTTGCTCTCCCCACCTCAGTGATTATCTTCCGGAAGTTTTGAGACAGGGCCTCCCTGTGCAGCCCCGGCTGGCCTAGAACTTGCTATCTACCCCAGGTCAACCCTGAACTTCCTGAGGTGTGCCTGGCTCAGATTCCGGAAGGCCTGTACCACCACACCCTGCCTCCTGGCATAATTACTGCCAGCTGTTAGCCCCACCACGGTGTTTTCGCTGCCTCCACCTCAGGATTTCTCCAAGGAAACTGGCATGACCCACCCACCCCCAGTTCCGGAGACTCCCCACCGCAGAAAGTCCTGAAGATGACAGACTTGCAGTCATTCCCAGCCCTCCTACAACTCCCCTCCTCGCAAAGAGACTAGTTAGAAGAAGCTAGTGGCAACTGGATACAACCAGACCTTTCAAAGCGGACCTTCCTTGTCGAGGAACAAGGTTTCAAAACAGTTAGCTCAAGGTGAAACACGTGAGAGACTCAATGGGGGGGGTGTGTGCAATTCTTTATTGGAACACTTCCAGTTGTGTTTACAAACATTTAACAAGGAAAAAACCAGAGACGGCCCTAACGCCAGGCTTCCCAATTTCTAGGGCAAAAAACAACCAGAAATGATGTCAAGAGACTTAGACAGCCAGGGGTTAAAGACAACTGCCTCCACTCACAGCCCAGGCTAGCCCCCTGCCTCTGCCCCCAGGTGCTGAATTGGCGGGTGTGTACCACATTTAGACTGCCTCATGCCTGGATCCGAGGACTATAACCTGGTAACTGGTTCCCAGGCAGCTCAATTCCAACATCTCTGTCCAAAGACTGCTGCGCTCCAGTCTCGTGGACCAAAACTAAAGCACTCTGGGTGGCCCCCGTTATCTCCCACCCCCAAGAACAGCCTCAGGAAACTTCTGGGACAGAGCCTCAGAAACTTCCCGAGTTGGGACCTCAGAGGCCTGTGCAATGCTGGGTGGCGGCCTCCTGAACTTCAATGCACAGTCACATTTTGGCGGACCTCCCCTGCAGGGTTCTGGGTGACGGTTTCACCCGCCTCCACGGGGTCCGGCTGGGTGGCGGCCTCACGGACCTCCACCGGGTCAGGCTGGGTGGCGACCTCACAGACCTCCACCGGGTCAGGCTGGGTGGCGACCTCACAGACCTCCACTGGATTCGGCTGCGTGGCGACCTCACAGACCTCCACTGGATCCGGCTGCGTGGCGGCCTCACAGACCTCCACGGGATCAGGCTGCGTGGTGGCCTCACAGACCTCCACCGGATCCGGCTGGGTGGCGACCTCACAGACCTCCACCGGATCAGGCTGCGTGGTGGCCTCACGGACCTCCACGGGGTCAGGCTGGGTGGCGACCTCACGGACCTCCACGGGATCAGGCTGGGTGGTGGCCTCACGGACCTGCACGGGGTCCGGCTGGGTGGTGGCCTCACAGACCTGCACGGGGTCCGGCTGGGTGGCGGCCTCACGGACCTGCACGGGGTCCGGCTGCGTGGTGGCCTCACGGACCTGCACCGGAGCCCGCAGCCTGGCGGCCGCAGGGACCTTCACAGGAGCCGGCTGGGCCTCAGCCCTCTGAGCCCTCTCTGAAGTGGAAGAGGAGCAGTGTAAGGAAGTCAGCAAAGACACACTGGTGGCCCTGCCACGCTTTCCGGACCCACTTTCCCCGGGGGGTCCCCCGCAAGGGGCGGAGAGCTGCAGGGCGGGGCCGCCCTGCCTACCCCCAAGCCCACACCTACTCTGCTCCACTTGCTTCTGGAAATAGTCAACCAAGTTCGAAACCATCTGGGAAACGTCCTTCTGGTAATCGGGAGGCCCGAATATCAAAATCTCGGCCTTCTCTCCAGGCTCCCCCAGGTTCACGTGAATCAGGGTGTGGGTCATGCACTCGACGTGCGGGATGTACTCTCCGTTCCGGCCTGGGCAGGGGGCGAACCTGACAGTGAGGGGGCGGCTTCCGCTTCTTGGAAAGTTAGTTGGGAAGTTGAGGAAGTGGGGTAGAGGTGCCACAGATCCGGAGCCACAGCCACCGGAGGGGTTTTCTCTACAGGACATGCATACCCAGACTGCCGGGGTGTAGATGGGGGTCAGGAGGTGGCCCCGGCCTTCCCAGTTCACTCACCGAATATCGCTTCCACCAGCCAAGGATCCACGTACATTGTTCTCGGGTCATCCAGGTACTCGACGTGGAACCACTTGGGCAACTTGGAGTCTCCTGCCACCTCAAATAAGGTATCCTGTTTGTGCTTCAGCGGGACGAGGGTCTGAAACCTCCTAGGAGAGGCCATACTCACAGACAGCCCACGCGCTCCAAACCCAGCGAGCCCGAAAGCGACCGAGCGGCTGAGCCGTATTTCAAGGGCCGTTCACTAGCCCCTTCCCGCTCGTGTCCTTCCAATTGGCCCTCAGGCCTCGCTTCCCACTCCCAGAAGCCTCACCCCTCCTCGAGGCTTCACAGATGCACAGGCAGCACCTGGGGGGTGGGGGTGGGGGTGGGGCGGTGCTGATCCTAGAGGGAGAGGCAGGTTCCTGGGTTTGGTTTGGTTTTTTTAATACAGTATTCTGTCTGTATGTACATCTGCACGCCAGAAGAGGGCACGAGATCTCATTATAGCTGGTTATGAGCCATCATGTGGCTGCTGGGAATTGAACTCAGGACCTTTGGAAGAGCAGCCTGTGGTCTTAACCTCTCCAGCCCCCAGGTTTCTGGTTTTAAGATACGTGGTGGCTCGGGCCTTTAATCAAAGCACTCAGGAGGCAGAAAAATCCTGTCTCAAAAAAAAAAAAAAAAAAGAAAAGAAAAAGAAAGGGTGTGTATGTGTTTATATGTGTTTTGGGAAGAAGCAGACATAGCAGACATTCTAGTGTGATCACCCGGAGATGATTACAGTGGACCCAACACCAGGATGGGGGCTGTTATCTGACTTCAAGGCCAATTAAATTTCACATAGGGCAGGTCTGTGGTGGCTCATCCCTTTAATCCCAGCACTTGGAAGTTCAAGACCAGCCTGGTCTACATGGTTCCAGAACAGCCAGGGCTACACAGAAAACCCTGTCTCGAATAACTCTGCCTGCCCCCCCACCAAAAAAAATCATTTAAATTTGATTTTTTTTTTTAAGCATGCGCTAGTATGCTGGGCTCCCCAATTTCTTCTTCTTTCTAGAGACAGCTGGGCAGGGGAAAAAAAAAAAAAGCACTTTTAATGAAGGCAACTCCGTAC
Organism: Psammomys obesus; assembly: GCF_907164565.1. NCBI lineage: Eukaryota > Metazoa > Chordata > Mammalia > Rodentia > Muridae > Psammomys > Psammomys obesus. Next base: position 9,947,608 of record NW_026585691.1, on the reverse strand, counting down.
ACCTGGCTTCCTAACCCGAGCGAATCTTCCATTTGTAATGCCTCTTTTCTCTACACAACAGAATTGTGTTTCAGCTTAGCTTCCTGTTCATGTTATTTATCCATTGCGATTTAAGAAAATGAAGTTAGAAGTTAAAGAGGATGCTCTTAAGAGTCTTCTGCTCCCCGGGAGGTGGTAGTCCTTGACTTTAATCTGAGAACTCTGAGTTCAAGGCCAGCCAGGTCTACAAATCAAAAACAAACAAAAACAAAACAAAAACAAAAGAATGACGTTACAACCCTCGTAGGGTAGCAGTTTGGGCCTCCTGTCCAGCCCAGAAGAAACTTCCAGAACTGATTCAGGCTCCTGTTCATCCTCCTTGTAGAATCTCTAAGCCAAGAAAGGTCTAGGCAACTGTATTTAATAGGCCTAAAAAAGTCTTAAGATCCAAGAAGAATAGGAATTAAGAAGCAGAGAAAGACATTCTGATAATCACGCAGTGGACTTACAAACTTCCGTGAGTAGGCAGGACAATGTTTAAAACTGGTTTTGTTAAAAGCTTTATGTTTTATTTTATTTTTCTCGTTTTTCGAGACAGGGTTTCTTTGTGTAGCCTTGGCTGTACCGAACTTGCTTTGTAGGCCAAGATGGCCTCCAACTCACAAAGATTCCCTCTGCCTCTGCCTCCCAGAGTGCTGGGATTACAGGTGTGGAACACCAGGCCAGGCTTATTTTTCTGATTTGTAATCATGTGCATCTATGTTGGTATTATGGGATAGTGAGACTGGAAGCAGTGGTTCCCCTGAAGCTGTAGTTATCAAAGCAGTTGAATCACCTGATGCAGGTGCTGGGCATTAAAACTCCATAGAAGTTAGTCCATGTTAACTGCTCTAGCAGCTCTCCAGCCGCTGAAACTCTCTTGATTACAAGGATAGCTCCAACGAAACATTTATACATGTACAAACTGGTGAATTGTGCACATCTTAATGCAAGAAAGTCCTTGTGCTTGCACTGAAGTGGCTCTGTAATCCATTTTTGTTTTTGCTTGCTTTTCAGACAGTCTCTCACTGCAGGCCGGGTGGCCTGGGCCTCACCAGGTGGCTCAGATCAGCCTCAGACTTATGGCTCTTCTCCCTCTTCACCTTCCGGATGCTGGAGTTCAATGCACCGGCGCCATGCCTGACTAACAGTTGTCGACAAAAGATTCTTTTTGTCCTTCTGTTGATATTTGGGGGTACACATAAAGGCAGCTCAAACCAAACCAGGGTCTGTGGCTTGCACACTAAGAGGAATTCCAGAATTACATGTGATGGTAATGAGCAGCTGTAACCCCAGCACCCGACGGGAGGGGGGGAGCCCAGCCCCCGGGCGGAAGAGTTCAGGGTAGAGGGCGGGGCATGTCTGCCACACCCAGTAACAGGTAGAGACTAAGGGACGCTGGGAGAACCTGGAGGCCAGGTCCACCTAGGTGTGTTAGATAGGCACCTCAGCTGCTTGGCTAGGGTTTGAAACTCAGCAGAAAGCAGCTTGCAGCCCTGTCGGCCAGCCTAACCTAGAGCTGCCGCACTGCATCGTCATCTACAGAATTCATGCTTCAGAACTGGTCGATGACGTGTTCTGGGTTTTTTTTTTTTTTAATAAATATTTAAAAATAATTTGGATAATTTTTAAAAAATTAATACACATTTTTTATTTTGTGTGTGTGTGTGTGCACATTAGTTGGTGTTCGTATGTGTGTGGGTGCTCATGGGGGCAGGGCTGTCCTTCCCCCAGAAGCTCTTCCCTACAGAATCCAGACATTTTGGTTACCCACCTCTCTCCCTCTCTTTTGCTCTTTCTGTAGCTTTGGCCTCCTGGCTGCTGTGTTTGGTTTCCCTCTCCTCTTCTCTCCACTGCACCAGGAAGAATAAGCACCTATAGAAAACGGGTGAGTGCACAGACTTAAAGACCACCGAGGGACCTTCCACTTATAGTCCCTAATACCTAGCTATGGCCCTATAGACTTTGACAAATCCCCCTCGATAGGGTCAGCAAACCAGGTATCAGGTTTTCAGCAGGGGACATTCTGGTGGGCTGCGAAAGTGGCTGTTCTCTTCCAGGACCTGGCTGGGCAAGATGGCAGTTGAACAGTCTTGGGGAGAGAGCCATATGGGAAGCTAGCATCCAAGACAGGCCAACAAGTGCTAGCGCTCAGAGCCAGGAATACAGCCACCCACTCAGGGGAGCGTGCCCGAGAGGACTGGACAACTGTGTGAAGACAGTAGGGGCACTGGCCCCAGCTCTGCTTTGATGTGGGCCTTGACCATTTTTGTTTCATTCCATCAGATGAGCCAGCTCAGCAATTCTCAACGGTGCTTAATAAATATTGGATAAAACATTTTTGAATTGGGGTCAGCTCAGCTGTCAAGAGCCCTTGGCTGCTCTTCCAGAGGACCCATGTTCAATTCCCAGCACCCGAATGGGACCTCACAACTGTTTGTGACTCTAGTCCCGTTTCTGGCCTTAGAGGATGCTGCACATACATGGTACATAGGCATCTATCCAGGCAAACGTTCATACACGTGAAATGAATTAAATAAATAAAATTGCCCCTAAAACATTTTGAACTATATTCCAGGATGTTCCTTGACAGAGCTCCTCAATGTTCCTCTCACAGGCTCTGCATGAGATTTCTGAATTTCTGAATCTGGATTTCTTTGGCGTTACAATTCCAAGTTTGAAATATTCACACAAACCAGATACACTGGACCAACTTTTTAATTATGGTTTAATTGGCACAAAGTTCACTGAAGATCTTTTGCTTTTATACAGATTTATAAATAGAAAAATACATTGACACAGAAAATATGGTTATTTTATATCAAATTTAAACCATTTTTAAAGAGAATACAGTTTTTTTTTTCCAACAGTTCGAGGCAGTTCTCATGTAAGCATCAATCACATGCATTTAACCCTGTGCCCGGTATGGAGCCAACAGGCCCCAGTGCTAACTCTGGATCTACTTCTTGAAAGGTGCACTATGCAAACTCAACATATTTTTAAAACAAAAATAGGGTTTCTCTGTGTAGCCTTGGCTGTCCTGCAACTATTTCTGTAGACCAGGCTGGCCTTGAACTCAGAGATCTTCCTGCCTCTACCTCCCAAGTGCTGGGACTGAAGGCCTACACCACCAGCACCAGGCACATTAACTTTATTTATAAGAGAGACATTAAAAACGTGCTCTGATGTGTGATAAGCTCTACCGAAGTCTTGGAGCAGCTTTGGAAGGCACAGCTGTGCATGGACCCAGGGTTTCGGGGTTCAGATGCAGAGAGGCCTCAGTGGCAACTCTGCCGTTTCAAGGACAGAATAAGCTTAGCAGCCACGGCTAATTTTGCTGGGGAGGGGGCGGTGTCAAAGGACAATGGCAAAAATGATAGATGGTCAATTAAAAAGCCTTTTGAGAGCTGGGTGGGATGGCTCCACCTCTAATCCCAGCACTTGGGAGGCTGAGACAGGTGGATCTCTTGAGTTTCAAGCTAGCCTGATCTACAACAGGAATTCCGGGCCAGCCAGGGTAAGAGCCTGTTTCAGGAGGAAAAAAAAAATCCGCTTAAAAACTACCATGCAAAGTACTTATTTTCCTTTATACTGTAAAAAAAAAAAAAAAAAAAAAAAAAAAACAAAACAAAAACAAAAAAACCACCACAGTTTTTACTTCTTAAATTTATAGCTGGTGAGATTTTTCCTGTGGTGAGATTTGTTGCAGATTTTGGCTTACTTCCTTTAAGCCATTTTGAAAAGAATTTTGTTCTGAATGAGACACCTTAGGTCTTTAGAAGTAGGTTCTGTGAAGAATATTTTTAGCCACCCATCTTGGGCATGAAGATAAGGTGGCGACAGAGCACAGCGCATGATCTTGGCAAGATAAGAGCAAGTACAGAAATGCCCACATTCCCAGGGAAAGGTTCAGGCTACAGAACACTTTCTTTAACTAGCATACAAATGTGGCTGCTTAAGTCCCGACTCTGAGCTCCCTGCTGATGGCAAGTACACGTGCTGCTTGATTAAAAAGAGAAAGCAAACAGGGAAATACCAATACCAACCACACCCAGCCTCATGGAAAAGTCAGATTAGCAGTCTACAAACCAATTGAAACTGCAGCCCGAAGGCACCAGAACAAATGTACAAGTAGGAAGAGAAAAAAAGAGAGAGAGAGAGAAAGAAATCTCTTCTTATACATACACCAGAAGCACAAGCCATGTTCAGACACAGACTAAACCAACAATCATGGATAAACACACGGGTCTCCATGACCTCCCTTGCTCCTGCTAGGAGGTCCTTCACCTCTGCTCCACAAACCCCTCCCACCACCACCAAACTCACATAAGTTCAATCCACTCTGCTCAGAGTCTAGAGATACAGCCGTCATTCCTTTATGTTCACGTCAAGGGGAAGGCCTACATGAAAGGTAACGCTGAAAGCCATTGGCCCGGGGTGCACATCCCTAACATTCAAATGTTTGATGTTCTAGAGCATGGATTTTGAAATCTGGATTCTCAAGACCATGATGGCCTTTCACTGCTCAAAGATCTTAATGTCTTCATGAGACTCTAGGTCTATCTGTGTTGAGGCAGGTGACTGCTTTAAGGCAGGTGACGGGACCGGGACCATCGGCATTCTACATAACAGATGAAACCTTTCGTGGCTGCAAAGTCCTGAATTCCTGAATGAACTGCTACCATGGGCTTAGGTTTTATAAGACACTTTTGGCTCTGTGAAGTAGTTCTCCCAATTCTTGGACTAGAATCTTATAAAGCTGCGACAAGTTACAAATGGCTGCTGAGTTCATGCCTCCTGGAGATGAACAGGTGGTCTTGTTCATCTCACGGTGGTGGCTTGGTCTCCATGGCCGAGCTCACAGGCAGGTGCCCTGCACTGCCACAATGCTCGCCTGTGTCTCAACAGCTGCAAATCCCTTTCTCCTTCTCATTTGGCTGGTCTGCAGAGGTATGGCCATTGGATCGCACCACTCCTTCCGGGATCCAGGACTTGTCCACACACCTTTCCATCCGCTTCATAATCAGGTCCAAGAGCGTCTCAATGGCTTGGCTAATGTTTGTCCCGTTGGCAGCACTGGTTTCAAAATAGGGGATTCTGGAAGACAGAAACAACTCAGGTAATAATGTGCAAGGGAGGACAGTGATCTTTGCCCTTTGTAATGTTTTGGCCATTCACAATTTAGAGAATGCCTTGAGGATAAATACTATAACTTCGGTAGTGCCAGAGATGAGGCAGCGGTATTCCAGTCATCATAGTTCCATGTGCCAAATTTTAAGAAAAAAAATCTATTTTAGTGTGTCTCTCTCAAAACAGTTCTTTCATGCCTCATTTTTTCAAAATGACATCATTTGCCAGTGCCTAAAACAAACTCTCCTGCTTAAAGGAATGATATCACTGCAACGGGCATAGGGCCATCGGTCTGTGTGGGCTGGGGTCTGAGCCTCTCAAACGGCAAGTCTCCTGAGGCAGAATCTGTGTATGTGTAAAGACTTGGCTGTGGCCTGGAGAGATGGCTCCGAGGTTAAGAGCACTGGTTATTCTTCCAAAACTCTTGAGTTCAATTCCCAACTACCACATGGTGGCTCACAACCATCTAGAATGAGATCTGGTGCTCTCTTCAGGCATGCAGGTGTACATGCAGGCATAACACTATGCATAATAGTGTTAAATCTTTTTTTAAAAGATTCATTTAATAAATAATAAATAAGATTTATTTACTATACAGTGCTTGAGAGGTAGAGGCAGGAGAAGCGTAAGTGTGAGGGCAGCCTCACAACACAGCAAATTTGAGGAAAGCCTGGGCTACATTACACCCTGTCTCGAACAAAACAAAACAAAAAACCAAGAGGATGCAGAGAGGGGCTTCAATTACATCCCTTAACATCTCTGCTGTTGGGACTGTTAAGTTTCAAACCCAGGACAAGCTGCTGAGGTGCCTATTTTTGTTTTTCGAGACAGGGTTTCTTGGTGTAGCAGCCTTAGCTATGCCAGACTCACTTTGTAGATGAGCCTAGCCTGGAAATTACAGAGAACCACCTGCCTCTGCCCCCCATCTCCACCCCAAGTGCTGGGAGGTGCCTATTTCACATAGCAAAGCAGACCTAGTCTCCAGGTTCTCCCAGCATCCTTCTGTTACAGGATACGGTTGGCATAGCCTGCCCTCTACCCTGAACTGTCCAGCCCAGGGCCTGGGCTACCCTTCTCCCAGAGGCTCTTCCCTATATAATCCAGATATTTGATTACCTGCCCCCTTTTTGTGCCTTTGGCCCCCTGGCTGCTGTACTTGGCTTCCTTCTCTCCCTTCCCCTCAGGCTTCCCCTTCTGGTTCAGGGTCATGACCACTCTGGACTTGCTCAGATGTGTCTACCCTGGCTAAGTTCTCCCCCACATCTATAATAAACTTTCTCCTCCATACCTAGGAGCGGTCATGTCTCTTTTTTATTTTCATTTTTTAAAGATTTGTTTATTATGTGTATAGTGTTCTGCCTGCATGTACACCTGCATGCCAGTAATAGATGGCTGTGAGCCACCATGTGGTTGCTGGGAATTGAACCCAGGACCTCTGGAAGAGCAGCCAGTGCTCTCAACCTCTGAGCCGTCTCTCCAGCCCCTTTTTCTTTCTCTTCTTTCTTTCTTTTTCATCCATGGAGCACAAAGGTCCTTGTATTCACAGATCCCTAGGGAAATCAGGAGAGGGTTCTTTTTTGTGTGTGGAAAATTTATTTTGCTAGCTAGCCATTCAGTACATTATATATAACAAAACACATAAAAGAATACAAGGCTTGAATCCAAGTACAATGGATTGATACATTCTCTTTAAAATTAAAGGTCAGTCTTGCAGGAAGTGAAAATGTTGGGCGTTAGAGAGCTGTTGACAAGAGGGCCAGGGGAAGCTGGAAATCTCACAGTCCCTGTTGACATTGAAAAGGGTTATTACCGCTCTTGTGGAAAGAAGAACCCACACTCCTCATAAAGAATCAAAACTAACTAGACTCCGGCAAGACTGTCTTGGGGGACGTTCAAAAACATCTATAATTGCCACCATTCCCCTGCACCTCTCAGTCCTGAGGTAAGCCCTTTGACAGAGCAGCCAGTGTGGAGACTGTAAGCCTCTCTTAGACGGCATAGTCTAGGAGTTCATTTACTTGCTTCATTCTATACTGCACTACATAACACCCTGGACACTGTAGGTGAGCATTTCCTGGAGGATGCCACTGTGATAAAGAGCCAGTTATGCCTTCCAAAGTGGCTTCTTTCTTTCTTTTTCCTTCCGGTTTTCTTTTGAGATAGGAATCATTGTATCTTCCACACTAGCAGAAGACTCCCTGCCTCAGCTTCCAGAGGGTTGCGACCCTCCGCCCCGCTACAGGCTTCATTAGGGGACCTCTCAACCCTCCAGGCTGGCACTGGAAAAACTGCAATTATAACTCATAACAACTTCATCTAGAATCGAACAAACACCCCTTTGTTTCGTAGGTGCTGCAAACATCATATCATCGAAAGTGTCTGTTTTCCTTGCGGTCTTGTCAGTCAATCCTGCAGTTCCCTATGCTAACTTCCTTCCGCTCAGGTCGGGTTCTACTGCTGAGCGGGCGTTAGCTTTCCGCTCTGCCAGATTAAATGGTCTGCATCTCACCACCACCTGAATGTTCTTGCACTTCTCTTCTCTTGGAAGAACAACTCAGCTGGACGCCATGACGGTTGCTGGCGCCAAAACCTGGCTGCCTGGCAGTGACTCCCACAGTGTGGGAACCGGGCGCCCGCCTCCTCTCCCCTGGTGCTGCTTCTGCAGCCAGGAAGACCAAGACTTGCAGATCAGCAGTCCACATAGGCCTCTGGTCTTGGCCACCACCCCACAACAGCTGGAGACACCGAACCTGCAGGCTGGTCTCTACCCAGAAACCAGCAATGATTCAGCGCCTTAATTCTTTTCAAAGAAAAAAAAAGTATCACTTGTTTTCTACCCAAATGACCTGGTGACCTTGGCTAGCTATCTGTAAATCGAGACATCACCCAAATTCCCCAGAATGTTTATCCCAGACTCTTCCTCCAAAGACCTTTTATCTTTAGCTTTGTGTATCAGTCAATAGAGCATGTGCATTTTACAGGCCCAAGGACTTCTAAGCTATCCCTAAATTGGAGAGACACCAATTCCTCCCTAGACCCTTAAGCTAATACCTGTAGCCTGTCTCAGATTCAGGGTCAGGAGCCTTATCAACTGAGCTACCAATGTAGCCTATCTAGCCTATCTCTAGGATAGAAATACATGTGTTTTGAGTTTCGATGTAATTATGCTTCCCTGTGCACCCAAGACAGTATCACCAGGAAATTTTTTCTCCAAACTGTACTGCCATTTAAACACTTAATCCCAGCACTCAGGGAGGCAGAGGCAGAAGGAACTCTGAGTTCCAGGCCAGAGTTTGAGACTACAAAGTGAGCCAAGGCTACACAGAGAAACCCTGTCTCAAAAAAAAAAAAAAAAAAAATATATATATATATATATATGTATGTATGTGTTTGTATATGTGTGCGCACACGCGCGCGCACGTATGTATGAAATAATATGCTTACAAAAGCCCACCTGGTATCAGACTCCGGAAGTTTGAGTGGCTGAATTGAGCTTCCCTCCTTATCTCTCCCATTTCCTTTCGGGCTGGAATGCTTGCAAGCACTCAACCCACACACCCAAACACACACACACACACACACACACACACACACACACACACACTGGTACCTCCTTGCCACTTCCCAGAGAAGCTGCTAAGCCTTAAAAGGTCATTCAGGTAATAAATAGTACAAGTGTTTTCTCCACATCACCATATACATTATCATCTTCTATTCTATACTCCTGGTTAAGTAGGAAATGCCCTCTTGGATCCGCCCACAACCTTTTTGTTTTTGAGACAGGATTTAACTAGGTAACTCAAACGGATCTTGGATTTTCTGTGTAGTCTAGGCTAGCCTCAAATTCATAGTCCTTCTGCTCCAGCCCATCCAGTATTTGGGCTGCACATGAGAACCACCACTCCTAGCTTAATATTTTATACATTTCTTGAGACAGGGTTTCTCTGTGTTGCCCTGGCCATCCTGGAACTTGCTCTGTAGACCAGAATCTACAGGAAGGAATAAAGAACTGAAAGTCAGGGAGGTGATACATACACTTGGGAAGCTGAGGCTAGGGTATCAAAACTGCCAGGCTAGCCTGGGCTATATAACTGCATATCAGGATCCTGCTTCAAAAAATAAATAAATAAAACCAACAATAATAAACTAAGTTTCTGGATTGGCCACAGAGACGACCTGGAATTAGGGGCAGGAGGATCTCTGTGATTTCAAGGCCAGCCTGGTCTACATAGTAAGTACCAGGACAATCAGAACTACGTGAGATACCTATCACAAGAAAGAAGGAAAGAAAAGGAAAGGGAAAGAAAGAAAGAAAGAAAGAAAGAAAGAAAGAAAGAGCAGAAAAGAATTCTAGGTTGTAGAATAAGTACTGTGTTCCCAGCACAGCTCTGGAGCCTTCTCCTAATCTGTGACAAGGAAGAGCAGTAGTTACTTTTTTTGTTTTGTTTAGACTGGGTCCCTGTGTAACCCTGGCTGGCTTAGAACTCACTAAATAGAGCAGGCTGAACTTGAACTCAGAGATCACCTGCCTCTGCCTCCCAAATGCTGAGATTAAAGGTGTGTGCCACCACTGCCTGGTGCTTGTATATACTTTTCCAAGAATATATCTAAAAACAAGTTTAGGTGACATAAATTCAAAAGGCTTTAACCATAGAAAGCTGGCACTATCCTTTATGTCCACACGATGGTGCTAAAGCAGCACTGTCCAGAAAGCTCTCTTACTAGAGGGATGAAAAATGGTTGGTTGAAATTTATGTCCACCAGCAAATGGGCCTTTAATTGCTACTTGTAGTTCAAAGTAGCAAAGACTAATTTTTATGTGCATTTAAAAACAGGCTGGGCAAACCTTTAATCTCAGCACTCAGGAACTCAGGAGGCATGCTGACCTCTGTGAGTTCAAGGCTACTCTGTTTCAGAAAAACAAAACAAAAAAATATCTGGGAAGTGGTGGTACACACTTATAATCCCAGCACTCAGAAACTCAGGAGGCAGGGGCAGGCAGATCTCTAAGTTTGAGGCCAGCCTGGTCTACAGAACAAGTTCCAGGATAGCCAGGAAGACACAGAGAGAAACCTTGTCTCAAACAACAAACAAACAAACAAAAAACACATACATTCATCACAATTTAAAAATAAAAACATTCAGTAAACAAAATGGCAAGGGCTTCAAAGCCATGCAAGGGACTCTTATTTGCACTTCTATGCCAGAATATCCATGGGCATAATTCTCAAATAGCCGACTTTTTTACCATTATTTACTTATTTATTGACCAGACTAGAGACTTAAAGCCAAGTTGCCAGAGATTAAGAGAAGGCTCAAGTGCCTGCTGTCCCTGCAGAGGACCCATGTTCAAATCCCAGCACCTATACCAAGCACTCACAACTGCCTGTAACTCCAGCTCCGGAGGGATGTAATGCCTCTGATATCTGTGGTATAACGGCGGGGTACCTGCACCTACACGTAATTAAAATAAGTTAAATATTTTTAATCCAGTTGCAGGAATAGGTGATGTATATATATACACGTATATATATGTGTGTGTGTGTGTGTGTGTGTGTGTGTATACATATATATGTGTATATATATATGTATATATATACATATATATGTATATATATATGTGTGTATGTATATATGTGTGTGTATGTATATATGTGTGTGTATGTATGTGAACTTAATAGGAAAGCAGTTTCCTGGCAAATGCAAAGCCTTGGGTTCATGAAGAAGTTGTCACGATGACAACAAGGATGTCTAGAGAGTTTGGTCAGGTGTGTCTAGGTGTTTGGCTCACGTGTAGACCCAGAATTCATGGCGAGTCCTGCTGGACGCTAAGTGCTCAGTGAGAAGGACTGTGTGATGATCATCTGAGCCCGGAAGACTGTGGCAGTAAAATCCAGATCCTCTGCTGAGTTACAGTGGGCTTCAGTCAAGCAGTCAGCCTTGTGTATTTGGTTGTAGCTTTTTTACGTTGTTTCAAAGTATGCCCAATAATACACCATTGCTTTCTTTTCTTCATTAATTTATCTTTAAAACTTATTTTTTTATGTGTGTGTTTTGCCTGCATGTATATGTGTGCCCTGTGTGTGTGTGCCTTGTACCTGAGGAAGTCAGGTGAGGGCAGTGAACCCCCTGGATCTGGAGTTACGAATGGTTGTAAGCCACCAAATGGGTACTGGGAATCGAACCCTGGTCCTGTGCATGAGCAACAAGCAGTCTTAACCATGGAGCCATTACTCCAGCCCCAATTAGTTCCTTTCTCAACTCAGTGAAGGCTGTCAAAGCTTACAAGGGATCAAACAATCAGAAACAACCAAATCCAGACCACATGTCACCTAGCTCAGAGTTAGAACAGACACTGCCAAGTTCAGACCCCTGAAATCCAAAACCTGACCTGTGCTGATGTCTGATATCTCTCATTGACATGGTGAATAAAGGTTTTTAACTGAGCTTTCACTGCAGGAGCTTTGAGTATCTTCCTCAGCAGAAAGCAGCAGGGTGGACCGGGTCCTCATTTCAGAGCTGGGGCCAAGTGTGTACACAGCACACAAGTATGTACATTCAGTTGTCCTTTAATCCCGTTCCCCAACAACTCTCTTCTGTGACTGACGGAGCATGGACTGTCTCCATCGATCCCTCTCTTCTCCTGGCATTCCCTTCACCCTCATCAATGAAAACCTCTTCCTTTGTAACTCAGCTCAGCCCATCTTTGTGATGCCTTCCATGACCAGGGTGTGTGCTGGACACAGGGAGAGATAGTCCCCGTGTGGCTCAGATCCCAACACTGAGCTCTCTGGTGCCTGGCAGACTATAGAATCCTGAGCGCCAAAATGGAGTGATAAGAAAAGGGCTTATGAGGGCCCAGAATGGGAACAAGTCAGTCCTTCCACTCCCCAGGTGTTTGAGAAAGGCTTGTTGAAAGACTCCTCTCACCGGCTGACTTTTTCATTCACTTCTCAGAAGCAGGTGTGATAACTGTGGTCTCTATTGCCTCATGGCTGACTTCCTCCCTGTCCCCTTGCAAAACAGCATCTCTTGCAGTGTTTGGCCCTTCTGTTTCCTGAGTGCCTCTCAAGAGGGAGGGGCCTACTGAGACTGGGCTCTGCCAGCCTCTAGCTCAGAATCTCCCAAGTGGGTTGGTCTTGACCACGGCATAGGAAAATCATGTGGGAAGCTGTTAAAGGCACCGGTGCCCAGGTCCCCGCCCACGGCATGCCACTGTAGCTGGGCTGAGCATTTCCCAGAATTAGAGTGGGTCACAGGAGAGGCTTGGGGGAAGTGAGGCATTTACCCAAGATTTTCACACACAGACACTTAGCTGATGACGCATCTTGGCACAGTCTGGCAACCGGATCTGCACCTGTCCCACCTCCCTCGCCTCTCCATAGCACCCTGGACTCCTAAGCCAGGTGTGTAGCTAGCCCTGAGATGAAGGGCCTGGCTCGTGTTCAACGCCCACACCACCAAGGCCAGAGGCAACAGCTGACAGGACAGGAGTTTCAGGACACTGTCGTAAGGCCTAGCCGGTCCTCACTTCCTGCACCCACTCCAGCTTCCCTTTCTCACAGCCCATCCTGTGGACCCCAAGATTCAACATCTGACACAAAGAGAAAATGTACCTGCCATGGCATAAGCTCAGATCCCTGCCACAGATATGTGCACCCACACAGGCATGCATGTTCACGAGGGCTTCCAGGAGTTCAAAGCCCTCCTCGGCTACATAAGGAGTCCAAGGCCAGTCTGAGACCTTGTCTTCAAAAAAAACAAAAACCTGCTTCCTGCCTCCTGTAAGCAGGAAGGCATGCAGGCCAGAAAAGGTGTCAGGTGTCCCTCTCTATCATCTGCCCATTCCTTGAAGGCAGGGTCACTTCCTGAACCTGGGACTCACCATCTTCTCGGCTACGCTAGAAGCCAGCAAGCCCAGTAATCCTCCTGCCTCCGTCCTCCACAGAGCTGTGTTATAGACATGCACCAGACACTCAGATTGTTACATAGGTGATGGAGGAGGTCCAAACTCTGGTCCCTGTGATAGGCTGAGCCATCTCTCCAGCCCTGCCTCCTGCTTTTAATAGTGAGCTTGCTTTAAACCTGCATTTGCATTCTCATAGTTCAACAGGGAAATGAAGTGAAGCAATGATCCCTCTGGAGTTCACCCCCTCCGTCTGCATGCAAGCCCCATGGTGCCTCCATGAACCCAGTCCAAGAACTGAAGGAGGAAGTCAGTATCTCTGGCCCTCCACTCAAAACCAGCATCTTCACCAAAGGGCATCTTCACGACCCCCCCAGTCAAAGTCAGTGTCTGCTCTATGATACCCGACAAGGCCTTCTTAGGTGCCAGGGCTCTGCAACTGTAAGTAAAGCGGTTTTGAAATTTCCATGCTGAGCACAGAGGATTTCCTTATTCTAAGAGTCTTCTGTTAGCCTGGTGGTAGTGGCACACGCCTTTAATCCCAGCACTCGGGAGGCAGAGGCAGGTGGATCTCTGAATTTGAGGCCAGCTCTGCTCTACAGAGTTCATTCCAGGACAGCCAGGGCTACATGGAGAAACCCCGTCTCGGAAAAAAAAAAAAAAAAAAAAAGTCCTCTGTTTGCATGTTGGACAGAGACCTGACAGTCAGTACATTTGCATTCAAGGCTCTCTTCCTGAAAAATTCTAAAAGACTGACAAGAGGGAACCAAGACAGCAGAGGACATTCCCACTGGTGTTTTATAACCCCCACTGTGATACTCATGTGAAATATAAGGCCTTTGACACCTCCCACGGATGAAAGCTGAGTTTTCTGCTTTTATTTTCTGTCAGTTACTCTCTCGCTTGCTAATGTCTCTGTACCCTCTTGATCCCACCCCAGGAATACTCACCCATACTTCTCTGCCAGGTCCCTGGCCTCCTCCTCTTTCACCGCCCTCTGGTCTTCCAGGTCACTTTTATTTCCACACAGCACTATATCTGGGTTTTCACAATAGGCATGCATTTGTAGCTGGCCTATGGCACAGAAAAGTTTGTTATACAGAAGTCATGATCAAAAGAAAACAGACGGAAAACTACAAATACATACGCAGAGGCAAAGCACTGACAGAACACTTTCCCTCTTCCTTACTAAGCCACAGATTACATTTCTAAAGCTAGCCACCAAGTCTAGTCCCTTATTTGACCACTTCCTTCTCCTGAGGCTGACCCACCAAGGTTTAGCTACCAAACTACTGAAGTCCAGTGATCAAAAGCCCCCTTTGATTGACTAATTAAAAAGCCCAATTAAAACAAACCAACTCATCCTAATGCAGAGTTTTTCCCCTTTCCCTTTATAAACTACCATTTGTCTGTGGGCCACCCACATCTGCCTCCACTTTATCCAGAGGCAGCCCTTTGTCCCTTGGGGCAAATATCCCTTCCTCCTCTCTGTTACCCCCTCCCTTACCTCCTTACCCTCCCCCTCCCTTGTTCCTTTTTGTCCCTCTGGGGCAAATAAATCTCCTTTGTGCTGAGAACTTGGTCTTGGTGTGTCCTGTGTTGACTCTGGTTCTCTCACTTTTGTTCTTTGAGACAGGGTTTCTTTGTGAGGCCTTGGCAGTCCTGGACTCACTGTGTAGACAGGGGTGGCCTTGAACTTAGAGATCCTCCTGCCTCTGCACCCTGAGTGCTGGGATTACAGACATGCTCTCACTTATATCTGAAATGCTTTTCCTGTGTTTGTATCATCCTAAAGCAGGATCAATCTATTTAAAACAATTAAGGAGCCGGCTGTGATGGTGCACGCAGGTAATCCCAGTGCTCAGGAAGCTGAGGCAAGGGACTCTGTGAGTTCAGGGATAGCCTGGACTACATAGTGAGACCTTGTCTTAGGCGAACAAGAAACTAAGGTTGGAGGATGAAAGAAGACATAGACTAAATAGTAAACAAGAGGAAGGAGAGGAAGCAGGAAACCACCACTCATGTTTATACCTTTTATATCCTTTCATCTAAAACCCTTTAGCTAGGTTTGATTATGAAAAGTGAAGGACGCTGGAGAGACAGCCCAGTGGTCAAAAGCATGTACTGCTCTCCCAGAGGACCTGGTTCTGTCCCCTCACTCTCTTCAGGTGGCACACCAACCAGCTACGCTGGCCGCCCAGGGCCCCTGCACCCACTTGCACATACCCACACAGAAGATTTTTTTTTTTTAATCGTAAAAACTAAAACCTTTTTTAAAAAGGAAAAAAAAAAAAAAAAAAAAGAAGCCCCAGGGTGCTAAATTAGTTCCATCTGCCAAAGGATGAACTTAATACCCATTTTCTTTCTCCTCACACTCCAGAAACTGAAGCAGCTGAACTTTCACACTCAGTGGCCTCGGAGTACATGACCTGAAGTGTGCTTTGTCACTATCAGCCAGCTCCTCCCCCCAAAGTCAGGTCATAGCTTATCAAGGCAAGGTGAAGTAGGAGGAAGTTTCCCCAAGCATTAACAGGGGCCTGAATTTCAGGATATAGTCTTTTGCCCTCAGGAGACAACTTGGGTCACAGGATCCTGCCCGGGCAGGATCAAACTGTGCCCCGTTTCCTGTCAAGGCCAGGCCTCTTCTACCCTCAGGTTGTAAATGCGGTTCCCACACTCTTTAATGCCCAGGCACAACTTCCTTCAAGGTTTGCTCCACTGTCTCCTCCACAGGGCTCTTCTGTGTTCTCTTAGCACCATGGTTACGATCGATCATCTCCTGGAGTTGAAGCGTGGCTCGGTGGCTGCCTGCGTGCCCTCCCCACCCACCTCTCAGCCTGAGGGGGCTGTTGTCTGACCACCTTAGCTCCCTCATCTCCGGCTAAGGTGTGTGGGCTAGCAGCCTCCGCATCCCCTGAGAACTTACCGAAAGGCATGTTATTGGTCCTGCCCAACAGCTACTGACCAGGAACATGGATATGGGAGAACCGTCCCCCACCAACCAGGAGACTCAGATGCATGGCACACCGAGTTAATAAGCCAAAGCACTTCTAAGACTGTAAGGTTAGTGACAGTTCATAGTTCTAGTGTTCATCTAAGAAATGTTACTGTACTCTCTCTCTTTTCTTTCTTCCTTTTTTTTTTTTTTTTTGTTTCATTTTTCCATACAAGGTTCCTCTGTGTAGCCCTGGCTGTCCTGGAACTCACTCTGTAGACCAGGCTGGCCCCAAACTCCGAGATCCGCCTGCCTCTGCCTCCCGAGTGCTGGGATTACAGGCGTGCACCTCCAGATCCACCTGCTGTTATCGTTCTCATCTCTGAATTTTTGTATGAAAATTACGAAGTAATTCCTAACTAATGAACAATTATCTGAAACTTTTCTCTCAAGAAGAAGGGCGTACATGAACAACTACAACCTGAGAGGAAGTGTGCTTGTGTTAAAACAACAATCAAAGAAAACCACAATCAAATAAAACAGTCTTTAAGAAGAGGGGAAACAGTCCAGCTAAGATTATCACAGAGAATTTCACGGAAGCTCTTTCTTTCCAGGTTTTAAAAAAATAATCATGGCCGGGCAAGTGGTGGCAGACACCTTTAATCCCAGCACTCAGGAGGCAGAGGCAAGTGGATCTCTAAATTTGAGGCCAGCCTGGTCTACAGAGTGAGTTCCAGGAGAGCCAGGGCTACACAGAGACACCCTGTCTCAAAAGAAAAAGAAAAAAAAAAGATGGAAAAGAAAAAAACAAGCATTATTTGGTGCTGGAGAAATGGCTCCGTAGTTAAAAGCACAGGCTGTTCTTCCAGAGGACCCAGGTTCTAATCCCAGCACCCAGGTGGCGCCTCACAACCCTCTGTGACTCCAGTTCCTAGGGAATCTGACGCCCTCTTCTGGCCTCCACAAGCACTGCACACAAGAGTGCGCACATGCACGCAAGTAAAACAGTAACACATAACATGAACATGTAATTAAATAAATAAAAACAGCTCTAAGTGGTCAGAAAGAAGGGGGGATCGAGGGCTTCCAAACAGGGTGACAGATAAAAGATAGAAGAGAAAAGGGAAATGAGTGAAGGACAGACGAGTGAGTTTGGAGGATTAGTCTACCTTACAGGTGTATTGGGACTCATCCTGGCCCAGGATGAGGAACGGCTCTAGACAGGCCTGCTCAGTCCCTGAATGCCAGGACAGATGTCACATGACCCAGTTCCAACCATGTGGGCCCAGGGGGCTCAGGTCTCTGTTCAGGCTCCTACACAGGCCTCAACTTTAGCCTCTTTTTACCTGCTCCTGAGAGGATGTGGAAGGATCCCCAGAGAGAGAAGTTGGCTCCAGGGGAGCAAAGGAGAGAAGTGGGCAATGTCAGCCATCTGTGGCCTTAACCTGAAGGGCTTACTCTTAGCAGCAGCCTTGGCCCTGAGCTGCTTCCAGCAGAAGACATATCATGGTACCCATAACGTGGCAGCACAGCAGGGCTGGGGAAACCACACTTACTCATCCAGTTTCGGACATTGAGGAAACTTTGCTCATTTGTCAGGTCGAACAGAAGCAGGAAACCCATAGCGTCCCTGAAGAACGCGGTGGTCAAGCTACGAAACCTAGGGCACAAACACAGACGGTCATTAATGAATGGGGGTAAAAAAAAGAAAAAGGAAAGGAGAAGAGATGAGTGCTCCTAGGTAGATGGAAGAGAAAGTTTATTACAGGTATGTGGGAGAGCGTAGCCACAGACATATCTGGGATTGTCCAGAGTGGTCATGACCCTGAACCATATAGGGAGAGGGGAAGGGGAGAAGAGAGAGGGGAAACCACATATAGCAGCGAGGAGGCCAAAGGTACAAAAATCGGGGCATGTAACCAAAATGTCTGGATTCTATAGGGAAGAGCCTCTGGGGGAAGGGCAGCCCTGCCCCTGGCTAGAGAGTTCAGAGGACAGGGTGTGGCAGGTAGCCCACACCCTGTAACTGGTAGGGACTGAAGGATGCTGGGAGAACCCAGAGACCAGGTCTGTCTTGATATGTTCAACAGGCACCTCAGCTGCTGGTCCTGGGTTTGAATCTTAACTACTAAGTCACGGACCTGCTCCTGAAATGCAAAGCCACCGATGACACCCTCTGCCTTCTACACAGGTTCCTCAACAACTCCCGGGAAGATCTCTCACACAGGTGTTCATCACTCCCATGAGTTCATGTGTGAACAGAAAGTGTTACCGAGCCGGCTGGGCAGGAGCTCAACCGGGAACTCACTGGACAACCCTGAGTTCAATGGGCCAAAAGCCACCGTACTGGCCATGTGTGTTTTCCTTCTGGGGAGGCCTCACGGCACTACAGGGCAATCTGGTCCCCAGGTCAGGCTCTGCAGAAGTCTCCTGTCTCACAGGGCTGTTTCCTCGCCTCTAAGGTGGGAATGGAAGTGAGGAAGACTTGGCTCTTGCCTGTAATCCTCCGAAGGCTTTACCAGCTGTCGCTTCTATTCCTCCTGCGGTTTCCTCTCACGTTGCCTTCATGCACAGCCTGTAAGCTGGCAGGCAGGCTCCTCGGAAGGAGATGGTATACGTTAACCGCTATTCAGAAATAGGAGGTTTTCCTCAATTGTCGTATTCAACGTTCTTACAAAAAAAGTCTTTCTTGTTTGCGTGCTCATACCAAAATAGCTACAGATCACACAGTGAGATGGCTAAACTTTGCCCTCCGGGCAATATGGAGGGAGGGAAGGAGCAGTGTTAGGGGGATATATGAAATTAGATTAGCCACAACATGGTAATTATTGAAACGGAGGAAAGGGACAAAGATTCAACCGAATCTCCACTTTTGTATACATTTGGAGATTTCTATGTTTTTGTTTTGTTTTGTTTTATCCTTTAAAGAAGGCTGGAGAGATGGAGATTGGAGAGATAGCTCAGCAGTTAAGAGCACTGGCTGCTCTTCCAAAGGACCTGGGTTCAATTCCCAGACACCCACATGGCAACTCACAACTGTCTGTAACTCCTGTTCCAGAGGATCCGATGCCCTCACATACAGTCCGATGTCCTACATGCAGTCAAGAAGGCTGGAGAGATAGCTCAGTGGTTAAAGCGCTTCCCACGCAAGCTTGAGAACCAGAGAGTTTGGATCCTCAGAACCCACATAAATGCCAGGTGGGCATAGCAGACGCAGACCACCTGTAACTCAGGCACACAGGAGGCAGAGATGGGGCAGCTTCTCAGAACAAGCTACCCAGCTAGAACAGCTGTGTCTGTGAGTACGGGGTTGAGGGAAGAGACCCCGCCTCAATGAATAAGGTAGAGAGCAACAAGGAAGAGTCCTGATGTCAACGTTGGGCCCCCCACATGACACATGTGCCTGTATACCCACAGAAGAACATGCACACAAACACACATACACACGCTCCTTCAAGGAGACTTCGGGAGAAATCAGGCTATAGCTGACTGAAAGCAGCCTTGTACCAACATGTCGTGTGGTTTATTTTAGTCAAGTAACCTCTGACCAGATTAATTCATTCCAACTAGATGTTCAACCAGGCTTCAGCATCAGATAAGAACAATGCAGGCAGCCTTAGAACTCCCTTACAGGTGAGGCAAGAGCAAAAGGCCACGGGGGAAAGCCTGAAGCCTAAAATGGCGGAGAAAAAAAAAAAGAATGAATCCCAAGTAAAAAGGTTTAATTTTAAGAAGATTCACATCTCCTCTGACCTTGGAGAAAATATGCCGCCACTGCCACCTCAGGATGACAAAGCACTGATCTGGCAGCTCATCTTACCTGGTGCGGATGAGCCAGCTGGCTGCTTTTCCCTGCCCAGGTCAGCCTGAGAACACACTGAAGAGGACCTACCTCTCCTGCCCCGCCGTGTCCCATAACTGCAGGTGGATTCTCTGGCCTCGGCCCACAGCTCCGTCTGGTCCATTAGCTCTGTATACCTAAAAC
This sequence comes from Psammomys obesus, assembly GCF_907164565.1. NCBI lineage: Eukaryota > Metazoa > Chordata > Mammalia > Rodentia > Muridae > Psammomys > Psammomys obesus. The sequence goes on along the minus strand of NW_026585691.1, from coordinate 9,927,634 downwards.
AGCAAAGCAAAGATAAATCAAAGGAAATTCTGAGACCGGTGGGTTCTGGATCCTTCCTTTCTTTCTTTCTCTCTCTCTCTTTCTTTCATTCTTTGTTTTTTGAGACAGGGTTTCTCTCTGTAAAACCCCTGGCTGTCCTGGACTTGCTTTGTAGACTACACTGGGCTTAAACTCACAGAGATCTGCCTGTCTCTGCCTCCTGAGTGCCGGGATTAAAGGCATGCATCACCACCACCAGCCAGTTTCTACAAAACAGCAAAGATTAACACTCCTCAAGAGAATTGAGTCCCTAATACAACCAGGTGTGGACTTTGGTGCAATACCTACATTTATACAATGGTGTAAAGGCCTCAGCTAAATGCCTTCTAAGAAGACATATATCTAGCTGGGGGGTGTAGCTCAGTTGGCAGAGTCCTGCCTGGCATCCACGAAGCTCTAGGCTCCATCTCCAGCACCAAAAAGCCAGGCATGGTGGTACATGCCTGCATTCGTAGCACTTGGGAGGTGAGCGACAGAATGATAAAAAGGCCATCCTTGGCTGAATATCAAATTCGATTTGAGGCAAGCCAAGAACATATGAGTCCCTGTCTCCAAAGCACCAAAAACAATAAAGTAAAAATAATTCATTTTATTCCAAGAAATATTGACTTTCTGTGGCTTTTCCTTTTCTCATCTTTAGAAAGGGCTCTTAAAACAATTGTCTTAGAGACCGGAGAGATGGCTCAGTAGGTAAATGTGCTTGCAACTAAGCCAGGCAGGCCGAGTTCAATCCCTGGGGCCCACATGATAAAGAGAACCAACTCCCACAAGTTGTCTTCTGACTTCTACACATGAACCAGGGCACGTGTGCGCACACATATACAATAGATATTTAAATAAATACAAAAACTAGCGGCTTTATGCAGAGACACTTCTGTCCTAGCACTCAAGAGGCAGAGGTGGGCAAAACACTGTGAGCTCCAGACGCAAAGGGGCTAAAAGCAGGTCCCAGGCTCTCCAGGGCTACACAGTGAGACCCTGTCTCAAAGAGACAGAGATGGAGGCGGCGGGGGGGGGGGGGGAACAGACACAGACAAAGATAGCAAGACAGAGACACAGAGAGAGAGGTCACGACTTAGAGGTGTAGTTCAGCAGCTTCCTGGGGCAGCACTGCCTTACTACGTATGAGGCTCCAGGCCTAATCCTGGGCACCACCCACGACAAAGGAAGGAACAGCAAATGAACCACCACGACAGCTATGAGAACCTCAGGCCAGCAGCCACTGCAGAGCAGGGGGAGACCGGTTTGGAGATTTGTCAGAAAGCTTCCTAGAGAGCCCATCCCCAGGTTTATCTCTAGAGAACCCCGTTCCCAGGCTTGTTCCCAGGAACCCCATCCCCAGGTTTGTCCGTGGAGAACCCCATCCCAGGCTTGTGCTCTCACAAGAGCTTGCTCATGAGAAAAGCCCCAGACCTGTGAACAGCAGCTATTGCCGTTATTTAATAGCATGCTGACTTCCCAGGGTGGCAACACCAGCTGTGGCTAATACATGTCTAATCTCTCTGATTGTCTCCAAAAAGTAACTTAAAAAAAAAAAAAAAAGCCTAGTGGAGATGGCATATGCCTTTAATCCTAGCACTAGAGACATGAAGATCTCTGTGAGTTAGAGGCCAGCCTGGTCTACAGAAGTAGTTTCAGGACAGCCAGGGCTACACACACACACACACAATCCTATCTGGAAAAACAAAAACAAGAAAATGTCACAGAAAGATTTCTTTTGGGGTTTGGTGTGTTGGTTGGTTAGCTTTTGCTGTTTGCTTTGGTTGGTTCTTTTTCCCAAGTCAAAGTCATATTGTTATGTAGCCCAGGCTAACCTGGAACTCACTCTGTAGGCTGGGATGAGCTCAAATTTGCAGTTGTCCTCCTGCAAGTTAAAATAATCAAACACATCCAGTTTTAGGGCTGCATAGGCTATCTAAACTCTCTAAACTTAATGAAGACATGGAGTGGAGTTGGCTGGGTGAGGAATGGGAGCATCAGTCAGACCAGAGCAGGACAGCAATAAGATCTCTGAAAGAGAATTACAGGGACCTATGTAGACAATGAAAGCAAGAACAGGCTCCCTGGGTTGGAGGCCTCTTGTTCCCAGAAGATGCTGCAAAGAGAAATAGGGGGAAGGTAAGGTGGTACCCAGATGTCTAAACAGGACCAATAGGGAAAAGGAAGGACCCAGGGCCCTGTAAAACATCCAAGCCAGCTCCATTTTGCAGACTGCCAGCCTTGGACAACTGCCAATCCAAAGGGATAAAAGCTGTGACTCCCCCTTTCTCAAAAGCGCACCAGGGACCAAGCTCAGCCATCGCCTGGATGACCACCAGCAGCTCCAGTTACCATGGTGACTAGGCACCTCATGCTAAAAAAGCCCTCTATAGAAATAGAAGTAGGGCAGTAGCACAGCTTCTTGACTGGATTTCAGGGCTGGGAAAGAAAAGTAAAGAAATAGAAGTAGTGCTAACTTTAGATATAGCAATCCCCTGTGTACTGTATGCAATTTGTGCGGTTTGATGTCCTGAGTAATGATGTGAAAGGAATGTGGTCATGCATGTCTTTAATCCCAGCACTTGGAGGCCGAGGTGAGTAATCTCCGTGAATTCCAGGCCAGCCTAGCCTACATGGCTGTCCTAGTCTTCTAGGACAGCCAGGACTAGTGAGACCCTGTCTCAAACAAACAAACAAAGCAGGCAGTGGTGGTGCATTCTTTAATTCCACCCTCAGGAGGGAGAATCCCTGAGTTTGAGGACAGCCAGGGCTACACGGAAAAACTGTCTCAAAAACAAAAACAAAAACAAAAAAACCCCATACAATTAAGAAATTTTCTGTATTGATAAAAATACGTTTTTCATATGTAAATATTTCTAATAATAAATGCTAAAATAGCAAGAACCCCTGCTTACGGCCTCAGCATATATGGCCTCTGAGGGTAGTCTTATTCCTTCCTGCTGTAAACCTGTAACTTATGGAGAAGTTCACAAACAAGATTTTTCCTTTTTTTTTTTTTTTTTTGTGTGTGTGTGTGTGTGTGTGTGTATGTGGTCAAAACTTAGGTCTTAAGTTCCTTGTGACCCAATGGAGTAAGGATTCTTTCAACCCTTGTGGCCTGTGGTTTTGTACACCATTCTGTAATCCTGACCAATATGCCTTGGGAACCACCTACTTATCTCTTACTAAAAGGAAAACTAAGAGGTTTTGTTTCTTCTTTCTTCCAGAAGCACTTGAAACATTTACCTCAAAAGCTACCAATCATGCATGGCCATGTATTGCTAAGACACTTCAGAGCAATTCCTCCACTTGTATCTCTAACTCACTGCTCTAAGCACCAATCCTTTCTCCCGACTAGTGCCTGTGTTCAAGCCTTTTCCTAACAAACTCCAGCTTTGCTTTGTAAAAAATAAAACAATGGAAATGAAATCTATACCACATTGAAAACCGAATATTTACAGAAGTATCTTTTGTCATGGCTAAAAAAGAAACAATAAAAACGTCCATCAGTACCAAAGAGATAACTTTGGCATGATGGCACAGTGGAATAGTATTCTGCCATGGCTCAGTTGAGAGCACTGGCTGTTCTTTGAGAGGACCTGAGTTCAGTTCCCAACACCCACATTAGGGAGCTTATAACGTAACAGTAGCTCCAGCTCCAGGGGATCCAATGTCAGGGGATCTTCTGGCCCCTGCAGGCACCCCTCTTCTCATTCCACATAAATATAAAGATAAAATAAGCTTATTTTAAAATGGATTCTGTCTGATAATACTTCAATACAGAAGAACTCAAGACATTATGCTAAGTTTTAGAAGACAGATGCAAAAGGCCTCGTATACAACAGATCCGGAATTAGGCAACTCTAAGGATTTTCACAGTGGCTGAAAGGAGGAGGGATTGTGATGATGTTATGGGGGTTTATTTCTGTGATGATAAAAATGTTCATGCTGGGCAGGGTGATGAAGACCTTTAATTCCAACACTCAGAGAGATCTCTGTGAATTCAAGACAGCCTGGTCTACGCAGCAAGTTCCAGACCAGTCAGAGCTACACAGTGAGACCTTGTCTCAAAAGAAAAAAAAAACAGTTCTAAAACTAAATAGTTGCTGGTGGCACATGCTTAGAACCCCAGCACTCAGGAGATGAGGCAAGGGATCGGTTCAAAGCAGCCTCAGCTACACAAGACCCTAAAAAACTAAATGATTTAAGCTGGAAAGTGCCTCCATGGTTAAGAGCACTGGCTGCTGCTGTCGAGGACCGGGGTTCGGTTCCCAGCACCCATACAGTGGCTCACACCATTTATAACTCCACGTATAGGAAATGTGACACTTTCTTCTGGCATCTCTGGGCTCCAGGCACATATGTGGTACACACATATATCACAGACATATGCAGGCAAACACACACATAAAAACAAAAAATAAATTAACCCAAAAACCTAAATAAACTGAGTGCAGTGGCACACACCTGTAATTCCACCGGGAGGTAGAAGCAGGTGAATCTCTGTAAAGGTGAGGCCAGCCAGGTCTACAAAGGGAGTCCAGGACAGCCGGGGCTACACAGAGAAACCCTGCCTTGAAAAACAATAAAAGCCTAAATAAATCAACAAACAAATATGCAAATAAACAGTTGTGATGGTGATATCACATGAATATGCTAGGGGAAAAAAAAATCTGTAAACAAGTGGGTTTTACTTGTTGAGAATTATACATCAATCAATCTACTTTAGAGCAAAGGGAAGAACTGGAGTTGCCCTTTGGTGGCAGAACGCCCACCCAGCATGTGTAAAGCCCTGACTTCAACTCGGTGGTATTCAGAAAGAAAGATGTGAGCCAGAGGGGAAGCAAGGGGGGATGCTGATAGAAACGTTCCCTGCAGGGGATGCAGATGTGGCTCAGTGGTGAAGAGCATGCATGTGCTACTCTTGCACAGGAACCAAGTCTGATTCTCGGCACCTACATCCGGCGGCTCACAAACACTTGTAACCCCAGCTCCAGGGGATCCAATACATCTGGCAGCCATGGATGTACACACACATATACACATACAGAGAGAGAGACAGGGAGGGAGAGGGAGAGAGAGAGAGGAAGAGACAGGGGGAGAGAGGGAGGAAGAGGGAGAGAGGGAAGGACAGAACATATACTCATAGGGACATTCACATACACATGATTCAAAATAAGTTCTTTAATTTCAAGGGAGGAAAAAAGTAATACGCCCTTTAATTGTATCCAAAGGGTTTTATCTGGAGTGTTCCGAGCACAGCATACTTTCTTATCTATCTGTCTGTCTATCTGTCTATCTATCTATCTATCTATCTATCTATCTATCTATCTATCTATCTGCTATGTAGACCTGGCCGTTCTCAAACGCAGAGCTCTGCCTCCCTCCACCTCCAGAGCGCTGGGATTGAAGGTGGCACGGCCACACCCAGCCAGACTTTCCTATGTGCTCTCATTTTAGGTCCCAACCTTTGGCTTCTTAAGTCCTACAGAGCAAACTAAACAGGCCCTGCTGACCTGTTGACTCAGATTAGACTCTCAGGAAGGAGGTGGGACTTACCACCCTCTTTTCCCTGAAATCAATGCCCACTGTGGTGATGAACTTGGAGTTGAACTTCCCATCTGTGTACTGGTAAAGTACACTGGTCTTCCCGACTCCGGAGTCTCCCAAGGCCAAAAACTTGATGAGGTAATCATAATCTCCATCCGACATGATGGAGGGCTCTGCTTCACCTGTAAGACACAAGGAAGCGGATCAGTAAAAAAAAAAAAAAAAAAAAAAAAAAACACTAGAAATGCCGGAATGGGGGCGGGGGTGGGGGGCTCAGTGGATGAAGCACACACAGGGCTGGCAACCTGAGTCATCCCTGGAACCCACGGAAAGGTAGGAGACAGCCAAACCCACAAGGCTATCTTCTGACTGACACATACATGCCATGACGCACATACAATCATTTTGCTTAGCTAAAAAAAATATATACATATATATATATGTATATATTAGAATTTTCCATTATTAAAGTGACAATATTCTGTTCAATAAGTACTTTGCTTGCATTGTGTGGGGCTTTGTCTGTCTGCTTCTCGGTTTGTTGGAGATTTCTGGGGTTTTAAAAAAATATTTATTCTGTATACAGAATATTGTATTAGTCTGTATACAATATTCTGTATTCTGTATACAATCTAGTGCACACATGGGCACTAGATCTCATTATAGGTGGTCATGAGTCACCATGCGGTTGCTGGGAATTGAACTCAGGACCTGTGGAAGAGCAGCCCGTGCTCTTTACATCTGAGCCATCTCTCTGGTCCCTGTTTGTTTATTTTTGAGGAAGGAATCAGGTAGCTTAGGCTGGCCTAGAACTCCTGTTTACAGACGGGATGCACCACCATGCCTGGCTTCCAACAGTTATGTGAAACCTATGTGTCTAGGCATCTGTGATAGACATCGCAGTGTTCGCTGTCCCCAAGAACCTCATAACCAGCGGATGAGGTGCAGTTGGGAAAGTAAGTAAGAGTTTAGGTTTTTTTTTTTTTTTTTTTACGTTTTTAAAATTTTGTGTGTACAAGTGTGTGCCCTCATGTGTGTTTACAAGACACGTATACAATGGAAGAAGACAACGGATCCCCTGGAACTGAAGTTATAGGTGGTTGGGAGCTACCCTTTGGGTGCTGAGAATCAAACCCAAGTCCTCTGCCAGAGCAGTCAGTGCTCTTAGCTGCTGCGCCAGCTCTCAGCCTAACAGTTGGGTTTTAACTTAACATACATACTATAGGGCTATAAAGAAGGAAACTCCGAGCGGGAATGACAGTGAGAAGACTTGTAAACATGGCAGACCACATAAAACAAAAGCTGGTGAGCCAAAGGGGGGACAGCTGGGGGGGGGTGGCACCCACCTGCAATCCTAGCGTTCCAGAAACAGAGGCAGGGGGATTGCCCACGAGTTTGGGCCTAACCTGGTGTATACAGTGAGTTCTCGGCCAACCTGGGCTACAAAGTGAAAGTGTCTCCAAATATAAGAGAAAAAAATAAATAAATGGGAAAAGGGAAGCGATAGGAAGGAGAGAGGGTGAAGCATGGTAACCTCAGCAGGGGCGCAGGGGGATCCTGAGTTTGAGGCCAATCTAGGTTGAGATTTTTGTCTCAATGGAAGTGTGCAGACAGATGGGACAAGGCCTAAGTGGTAGCTCCCAGCACTCAGTGGCTGCAGTTCCTCTTTTCGGTGCTGGAGCCTGGCCTCTCCCTCTCGTCATTCTGTTTGTAATTCTGTTTGTCCTATTCAGTTTCGTGTTCAGGCATACCCACAGTGGACAGGAGATGGCTCAGTCCATAAAGCTTACTGCGCAAGCATGGGGACCTGAGTTCAGATCCCTAGCACCCATGTGACGAGACAGGTATACGCACCCTTTACCCAATCACAGGGCTGTGGGGATAGGCAGATGTGGCCAGCAAACCTAGCCAACTAGTGAGCTCCAGATTTGGTGGGGGTTCCCTGACCTCCATGTGCTCATGTCGACACGAGTGCACAAACACACACACACACACACACACACACACACACACGAAACTAGACTAGCAGCACACATCTTTAATCCCAGTGCTTGGGAGGCAAAGGCAAGCGCATCTCTGAGTTTGAGGACAGCCTGGTCTACAGAGTTTCAGGACAATCAGAGCTCCACAGAGAAGCCCAATCTGGAAAGAGAAAAGAAAGGAAGACAGACAGACAGATGGGAGAAGACAAGACAAACACAGGCCAAATCAGTCTGATGTCTTTTGTATACGCTGTCATTATTGTTTCCTATTTATTGATCAGACTGCCTAGCTGTCACGTTCTCTCAGGAAGTGGGTTCCATAGTGGAGCAGAAACCATAACCCACAGCTGACTCCACCTCCACCTGGGTTTTCTAACAGGAAGTGCTCAAAATCCTTCAAGATCAATGGAAACAAACTCCACTGTGAAGAAGATTCCGTCATCACCAGCCGGCCACAGCTGCTCTTCTCCTCTTCAAGGCTTTCATTATCTGTTTTCAGCTTCTCAACAGATGCAAATACATAATGCCAGTCCCAAGAGGAATCAGTCTCTCCTCTGGCCAGGGGTCGGGGGCGGACGACACACCTCTGATCCCAGCACTGGGGAGGCAGAGGCAGGCAGATCTCTGTGAGTTTAAGTCAGCCTAGTTTACACAGTGTTCCAGGTCAGCCAGGGCTACACATTCTCACACCCTATCCCCCTCCTTCCTTCTGCAACCCCCATCCCCACCCTCATTTCTCTCTGTGTCACACACACCTCTCTCCAGGAAAGCCCTGTCCGTGTACTCTCATTGCACATGTCCTGACTGTCTGGGCCACTCACAGCGACACCTCTTCCTGCCCGTGAAAGGCAGCGTTCACCATTGCACATCAAGTGCCCACCATGCTGCTCCCTTCCCTCACGCTCTCCTGTCTGCTTGGGTACTAGGCTCTAACGCTAGGTGCTTCCCATAGGGCTATTAGAATAGACTCATAGAATTAATGCACAGCAGGCAAGCACCTATATTCATCTTCAAGCTCACCTCTTCTACCCCAGCCTGACTCAAGTTGGTGACTCAACTCTCTCAAAAAATCCTGAGCCCCCAGAGCTGTGGCAGGAAACTTCCTCAGACAGCCTCAGCGCAGACCTGTGACCTCACCTGGCAGATGTGGCCGGCCCTGTTGATAAGGGCCAAGCCTCTACAAACATTTGCAGTTGCTGTTTGCATGATGTGAAGGGTGACACTTTACTGAGGGGAGCGGCTATCTGTGTTAATGGCTTCTGCTCGCACAGGTAGGAATGGGAAGGAGGAGCTTGAGAGGATGCAGGCCTGGCTCCAGGTTATACGTGAGCAGGAGCTAAGACACGCTCTGGTCATTTGGGAAGGTGGGGGTTCACATCGAAACAAAGGGACCCTAACTTGCAATAGGGATGACAAAGACCCTGTAGCTAGTTTATTTGTTCTTTATGTTAATTTGGGAAAAGCTGGTCAGTTATGTACCTATGTTTTATTTTCTTTTTTAATTTACAATAAGATTTTGTTTTGTTTTGTTTTGTTTTCTTGACAGGGTTTCTCTGTGAAGCCTCGGCTATCCCGGAATTCACTCTGCAGACCAGGCTGTCCTCAAATTTAAGAGATCTGCCTGCTTCCTAAAATGCTGTGTCCCCACTGACTGGCCAGACTTTTTTTTTTTTTTTTTTTTTTTTTTTTTTTTTTTTTTTTTTTTTTTTATGATGTTGCCTTTTTCTTTTGTTTTATTTTTCAAGACAGGGTTTTTCTGTGTAGCCCTTACTATCCTGGAAGCCTCAAACTCATAGATCTGCCTTCCTCTGCCTCCTGGGATTAAAGATAGGTGCTACCACACTGGCTGTGTTTTGTTTCTTTGGTTTGCTTTGTTTTTCAAATGAAGAAAAATAAAGCCGCCAGGCCCAGCGGCACTCGCCTGTAATCCCAGCATTCTGGGAGGCAGAGGCAGGCAGATCTCTGTGAGTTTGAGGCTAGCCTGGTCTACAAAGCAAGTTCTAGGACAGTGAGGATTACACAGAGAAACTCTGTCTTGAGAAAACAAAACAAAAGAAAGAGAGAGGAAAGGAGGGAGGAAGAAAAGAAGAGAAAAGAAAAACCCTAAGGGCTACAGAGATGGTCTACAGGGGTGCTGGTGGTTCCAGGCACACACGTCAGGTAGATCACAGATGCCTGTAAATCAGGCTCTAGGGTCTGACACCCTCTTCTGTCATCTTCAGACAGTGCGGCAAGGCACAAACCCGTATACACAAAAATAAAAATTAAAAGATCTTTAAAACAGAGAGATGACAATACATCATCTCACACAACTGTTCTGAGGACAGAAAGAAATGTTTTTAGTGGAGTATTACCCAGCACACTCCTTTGTGGCCTAACAGCCCGTGACTGTCACAGAACTGCAAGGACATGCCCAGAACCTCATCTCCATTAAGAAGACTAACTAAATAATCAAGCTAAGGATGTGCTAAGGGCATATTTCTAACTCCGTCTTTCCTGGAGGAGATGCTGTGTCAGAGCCTCCATCAGCTCAGAAAGATCAAGGCACCTCCAGAGTCAGCAGACTTTCCTACTCAGCTGGCCTCTCTCTCCTCCTTACACAAATATTTTTCAAAGTGCTCCCCACCCTCATTCTCATCAGACTAACAATAAAAAGCACAGAACACCCATTTCCTCAACACGAACCACGTGTTAGATAAGTGCCTCAAAGGCAAAGAGTTTCCTTATTAAAAAAAGAAGAGGAAGGCGGGGCCTGATGGTGCAAATCTGGAATCCTAGCTACTCCAGAGACTAAGGCAGGAGGACAGAAAGGGCAAGGCCAGCCTGGGCAATTGAGACCTCACCTCAGAATAAACAGTAGAAAGGACCCTGAGAATACTGTCTAGCAGTGTGAGGCCTTGGGTTTAATTCCTACTACCCAAACTAACAGGAACACAATAAACAAAAACTCTAACCATAGTTTAATTGTTTTCCACAGAGTGAAAAAGGAAAGTGGTTTCAGCTCAGACAAAAGGGAGAGATGAGCTTCAGCAGACCATGCCTCTAACCCCCAAGATTCAGTAGGCTGAAGAAGGAAAGGTTGCTGGGTCGCATAGCAAGAAAAAAACCAAAATGAAATACAAGTTCTTTACAGTAGCCTCATCTCCTTGGCTCTAACATGGAGGCAGCAGCCGTTGGCTCTGAGAAACACCCTGACGATAAGCAACTGAGGGGAATGTGAGCTGATTTTACTTTTTTGCTAGTTCTTGAGATTATAATCACATAATTTCTCCCTTCTTCCCTTCCTCCGAACCCTCCCCTACACCCCTCCTTGCTCTGTTTTATTTCCTTTCAGTGTTATTGCACACGTACCTACACTTTAGCAACCAGTTCCAGGTGGCAGCCCATTGTTTCAGGCAGTGACAATGGCACGAACCGGAGGCAGCTAGCCGCACCACCATATCCACGGTCAGGAGAACACAGGATGCATGCCTGCTTGGCTACCCAGCTCTTTCTCTGCTCCTACACAGCCTAGGGCTCAACCCAGGGAGTGAGTGGTTCAACCACATCTCTTAAGGGAGTCAAGGCCCCACAGCAGCACAGACAGGCTCACAGCTACCTTGATCTACATAATCCCTCACTGAAACTCTCTTCCCTTGTGAGTTTAGGTTGGGTCAAGTTGCCAAGTAAAGCCAGCCGTCATAAGATTCCTACTAATCGCAGAGATGTGACTTATGGACTGGGGTAACTCCCAGAAAGATTTCAGCCAAGTGACTGATTCATGTGTTCAATCGCCGCAAGAGGATTCTTTTTCCCATTGATTTTTTTTTTTTTGGGGGGGGTGGTAGCGGGAGACGCATGGAGGTCATGTGGGTTCCAGAGATGGACTCAAGACATCGTGATTGGCATCGAGTCCTTTACCCCGTAAGCCATCTTGCCTGTCCTAGCAGTAAGGTGCAGGCTTTATTGTTGCTGTTTAGGGAGTCTCACTGTGTAGACACGGCTGGCATGGATCTCACCACATACACCGGGCTGGCCTCAAAACTCATGGAGACCTGCCTGTTCTATCTTCTGGGCGGTAGAATAAAGGTGAGTGCCGCCATGCCCGGCTAGCAATATGTTTTTCATTTTTAAACCTTTCGTTTTTCTTTAGTGGTGTTGGGGATCAAATCATAGGCGATAGGCAAGTTCTCTGCCACTGAGCTACAGCCTCAGCCCCATCACCTATTGTCATTATTATTATTATTATTTTTAATCGGAGACAGGGTTTCTCTGTGTAGTCCTGGCTGTCCTGGACTTGCTTTGTAGACCAGGCTGGCCTCGAACTTACAGAGATCTGCCTGCCTCCGCCTCCCAAGCGCTGGGATTAAAGGTGTGCATCCCCCCCCCCCCACACACACACACACACAGGACTTCCATAACCTGTTCTTAATACAATCCGTGCCTGGATATTCAGAAAGACATGTAGGGTCAGTGCTTGTGCGCCTGTGAGTAACTTGAAGAAAACTTCAATGCTGTCCTCTCCAGACTCCACCAAGGGTTTCTAAAATGTTGCCATCTTTAGCCGCTGACCCAGAGACCAGGAAGTGGTAACATGAACTTCAGTGCAATAGGGAAGGTAGATCTGGAAGAGCAGAGTCCATGACTCAAAGGAGACCCTTTAGCTTTTTATCCCAGTTCCTCAAGAGCCATCCACTTCCTCAAGAGCCTCTTTGAGGCTCAGGATGTGCGTATTTGTAGGGATTTGGGAAACTTAACAAAGTCTGGCTGTGTAGCAAGTATCTCTTGCTCTGTGGGGTGTCTAATAGGAGGAGGAGGACACAACCTTCCATGTGTGGAGTACAGGCGTGGCTGATTGGCTTCCTGAGAGATACCCTAAATAACGCAGAGGCAGCCGCACAATGCACATAGCCAAATGTCACTGTCAGGAAAAGCCAGCCCCACGGCTGAGCCTGCCTCCTGGTGACACCTTGAAGCTGAGCTGCCTCCAAGAATTAGATAAAGAGGTGTAAAGTCCACTCCCAGTGGGTGGCTGCGCTCTGTGGGCACATTGGAGACAGTGAAGAACGGGGCCCGGAGCCAGGATCTTCTACAGGGCGACAGACACCACACCCTCCTGGGTAAAGTGAGCAGCGAAGAATCTGGGTGTGGTGGACCCACTAAGTAAGAGCTGCTCCAGGCAGGTCAGGGCCTGAACCCCACCTTACGGCTGTAAGCCTGGTGCGGACCCACACAGCTGCAGCGCGGCAAAGGCGGCCCTCTGCTAGGGAATGCGCCAGATCAAGAGCCAAGCCCTCTCTCGGCTCTGTGAAGGGGCAACGGTGCCTCCCGTGTTCCAAGAAAAATAGGAATTCTAGGTCTATTCAAGGAATGAGAGCGGTTATCCAAACAACCCCGAGCTGAGAAAGGGGCCTGCGCTGGGAGGAGAATGAGGGTTCCACACTTTCTCATCCTTAGAGGAACTGGGTGTGAACACCCTGTGCTTTCTGCACCCACTCATTTTTACACACTGGGGTGTTAATTTTCATCGGAATTTTTTTTTTTTAAGGAGTGGTGTTTCCAGTACGCTGTAATCAAGCCCAGCTTCTTCAACATGAGGTACAAAGCAGGCTTTAACTTTCCTGTGCCGCAGGACTCCCATCCCAACACCCCACCCTGAAGGACAAGCTTCCCACCCCTGGCTTCGCCCAGAGATGCTCACACGGGCTGCCCCGGTGGACCCCATCTGCCCCCTCACACCCTACCCCGCCTCATCAAACAGCTGTTCTGTATCCATGGGAACACGCTCTTCAGGTCCACGGCGGCTGCCCAAGGCACTCATGGTTCCCAGCTGGCTTCCCTTGGTAGGGTCAAACATCTGCGCGCCACACACTAACAGCAAACTCGCTCCCACCCCATGGGCTCATCTGCTGTCTTCTTCATCTTTCGGCTCGCTTGTCGAGTGTCCGGATTTTCTTCCCTAAAGCTGGTAGTTACACCACCAGCCATCCAAAACGTGCTTTCCTGGAGACACGGGGAGCTGCTGGGCAGACTTCTACACAGTCAACCCGAGGCTGCGTCTCTGGGAAATTCTACTCCCCCCACTACAGATGAGAGGGGAGCAGCTGCTCACAGACTGAGGCTTCTCAACACCGTGCTGGTTTAGGGTGCTCCGGGGCCTGCCGGGGAGGCAGTGTGAGCGCTGCTCACAAGCTTACCTGCCGAACCTATGAAGATTTCTACTACGCACCAACCCAGTTCTTACAAAAGATTTAAAAAAAAAAAAAAAAAAAAATGAAAACCAGTGTAGTAGGCGCAGAAAAATCAATCTATCGCCTGACGTTTAAACGCCACTAAAATAGAATTCTTTAACAAGATTACTGTTAGGTTCTCAAGTATCTGAAAAGAAAGCATTCTAGAGTAACGTCATTAAAAACAGCACGTGGTACAGGCAAAACATTCATGCATACACATAAAATAACGTAAAAGTTTTGAAAAGGCTTTGATATGCAGGGCGTAGTAATTTATTCCCAGCACTCAGGAGATTCTGGGACTGGTCTACAGAGTGAGTTCCCAGGGCCACACAGAGAAACCCCGTCTAATAAAAAAAAAAGAAAGAAAGAAAAAAAAAAAAACAGGGTTTTCTTTCATTAGTGGCACAGGTGGCACCTTGGAATCCCAAGCCTCTGTCATTAGGTATCACTAAGTCTGTCTTCTAGGCTTTCTCTCTACTGGTAAGTTCCTAATACACATTTAATTAACTCTAAATATCGTGGTCTCCAATAGATGAATACAAAGGAGCAAAAATAAACTTACCTAGAGGAGAAGATGTTGTCAACACAGCTATTACACTGTCTTGGCAGAATCTCCTCGCTCTCCCTTTCCTAGGTAGAGGTGGGTTCTTAGAACTGACTATTTGCATGTCTATCAGCATCTGTTTACAGAGTGGGCGTGCCTTGAGTTCTCTTCTGCAGAGGCGCTGAGGAGCAGCACGCTGCCACCAGCCTGTCAGACTATTTGCTTTCCTGCTGTTATTGTTAATTGTGATCAGCTGGAGATGACTGAAGGGGATTTTTGTCTTTTGCTTTATTTGTGGTTTATCCCAGGTAAATACTTTGAATGAGAATGGCCTCCCACAGGCTCCTATTTGAAAGTCTGGTTCCCAGTTGGCTGGACTGTTTAGGAAGGATTAGGAGGTGTGGCCTTGTTGGAGAAGGTGGGTCACTGGGGGCGGGCTTTGAGGTTTCAAAAGCTCACCCAGCAAAACCGGCCAATGCTCCCAACAGCTCACCCACCTGTCCAGCCCTGGAAAGGCAGCTCTTTACACAGTGATATTATGGAACTCCTCAGACAAATCTGTTTCAAGTTGAATTCTCTTTCCCCAAAATTATCACAGGAAGGTGCTAAGTTGCAGTATCTCGGGATATAACCTCTTTCACAGGTGGGACTTCTAATGGAGGTGATCAGGTGTTAAAAGAGATGAGTATGGTGAGCCTGAAACCTGCCTGGGTTCGAGGCCAGCCTGGTCTACAGAACCAGTTTCAGGACTCCAGGGCTACACAGAGAGACTCTGTCTTGAAAATCCAAAAAGAAAAAAAAAGAGGAAGGAAGGAAGGAAGGAAGGGAGGGAGGGAGGGAGGGAGGGAGGGAGGGAGGGAGGAAGGAAAGAAAGGAAAGAAAGAAAGAAAGAAAGAAAGAAAGAAAGAAAGAAAGAAAGAAAGAAAGAAAGA
>NW_026585691.1:9862163-9912386 GCF_907164565.1 Psammomys obesus | reverse complement strand
AGAAAGAAAGAAAGAAAGAAAGAAAGAAAGAAAGAAAGAAAGAAAGACAATATCAGTTGGTGAGATGGCTTGCTACCCCACACTTTAGGACCTGAATGCCATCCCCAGATCTCATGTAAAAAGTGGGCATGGGAGCAGAGAGCTATAATCCCAGCACTGGGGAAACAGCAGCAGGACGGGTGTGTGGCACAGCAACCAGCCTCGCCTAACTAGTGAGCTTCAGGCTCCATGGAGACCTTGTTTCCAAACATAACGTGAAAACCAAAGAAGAGATATCTGAGGTTGACCTCTGGCCTCCATGCACACAGGCATTGGATCATGTACAGACAGACAGACACAGGAAATTTGGTCCCCAACATGCACAGAGGGAAGGCACTATGCAAAGGTCTGGGGAGAGGACAGGAACGGATTCTCCCTTTACACTCTGAAGAGGCCCCAACCCTGCCAACACCCTGG
This sequence comes from Psammomys obesus, assembly GCF_907164565.1. Lineage (NCBI taxonomy): Eukaryota > Metazoa > Chordata > Mammalia > Rodentia > Muridae > Psammomys > Psammomys obesus. Next base: position 9,911,930 of record NW_026585691.1, on the reverse strand, counting down.
TCTTGGGTGACAATGCATTCACGAACTGGAATGCCACTTACATGAAACTGCTCCCAAAGTGCAAAGATTTATTTTAGGAAACCTCTGGCCATTCCCATAGCTCAGACTTTTCCCCCTCCAAGCTCTGAGACAAGAGGCCCGGCCTTTCAAACCTAACAAAATTAACCATTTCAGTACCCAGGAATTGGCATGGCAGATCTCAAAAGCACTGTAAGAAAAAAAAAAAAAAAAAAAAAGAACAGACGCAAACCATACCTGAAGCAGGAGACAACTGTTCTTTTTCTAAACCTTTCGCCCGGAGTTGCCAATGCACCAACTGACAGTTCCAAATCACATCTCTTTCTACAAGGTCACTTTTTGTCTAACGTTACAACAAAGAGAAATGTAAAGGCCAAATAGCCTACTTAGGAAAGTTTTCCAAAGAATCTCTTGAAAAGCTGTCTATCAGGCCGGCTTTTCAAGTCAGGTTTCTCCTTAGAAACCCACAATCTGGCTAATGAGTCTCAGCTGCTCGTCATATGGCTGGGCCAGGCAGTCAAGTGATTCCCCGGGGGGTCGGGCCTCTTAGATCCAATCCACCAGGCTCTCACCCAGAGCAGACCTATTAGCTGTGCCTGGGATTTGGGGGCCAGTGCTTAACTCTCTCACTTTCCCCCATTCCCAAGAAAGCAAAAGCACACTTGCTTTCTTAACTGTGGTTTCTTTACAGTGGCCAGCTAGTGGGATGGAGTTATAGCACTCACCGGGGCCTTCGGATCCACTGGCAAAACATTCTACAGGTGGGAACTACCCTAACTCCCACTAGCACCCCAAAGTCAGCATGTTCTGATGTTCTGCCCTCAGAGTGCCTACCTTGCTCCCCTCCTTCCTGCTCAGACCTGCCCCTCCTCCTTAGGGTCCTCAGTGGCTCCCCCCTCTCCTCCTCTCTTGCTTCCTTGGCCACATCTTTTCTACTCTCACCCTCACTCCTGTTTGTTTAAGTATTTCTGGTCTGGATGACGGTGATGAAACACTTATTTGATATTCTGGCAGCAAATGTGGCCACACCTCTGATCCAGGCCCCTCTGGTGCTCAAAATGTTCTTTCCACAAGACAATGGGAAAGCCCAGCACTTTTCTCCATAAAATGTATCAAAGGAAGAGGGGGCAGAGGGCGGGAGTGAAGAGAAACTCAGTTAAAACACATACTGTTCTTGAAGATGCAGTGAGCTGCCGTAGGGGGGTCTGGGAGCCGAATCCAGGTTCTCTGCAAGAACAGTGTGTGCTCTTACACATAAAATAAAAACAAATAAATTATTTAAAATGTTACTTGTTATATGTGTGAATCTTTTTGTCTTTATGTGCATCCCGGGTGTGCAGGTGCCTGAGGAGGTCAGAAGAGGCTTTCCGATCTCCTAGAACTGGAATTACAGGTGGTTTTGAGTATCCCAATGTGAAGTGAACCCAGGTTCTCCGCAAGAGCAGCAAGTGCTCTCAGCTACTGAGCCACCTCTCCAGCTCCAAATAAATAAATACGATACACACATTAGCAAAATGAAGGGCAGAGACAGCGTGATCATCAAGATGGTTGACAAAGATCAGCCTTTTCAAAACAGAAGCTCTCAGCCAATCAGGTATAGGCGGAATGCCCCCCACCACAGCCCAGGATACATGGAACACCAAGCCACAGCACTGCTGAGCTGCTGGAAGCAAGACCAGGGCCAAGACAGATGCTCACACTCACCAGTGCCCTTCAGCACACCCTGAAGGTCACAGCTGGAGCAGCCAGGCAGGGGAGAGGAACATGAGCACCCCAGGAAGAAAGCGGCCGAGGAGGGACCTCACAACGGAGAGCTTATCCTGAGCTCTAGCCAGTACTGCAAATAATAACAAATAAGCTCTCTTAGCTGGCAATATGAACCTATATACTGGCAACTCCAAAGACTGCACACAAGCTCATGCCCACACACAAACACACACACACACACACACACACACACACACACACACACACACATACATACATATATATACATATACACACACATGCTCATGCCCACACACATACATATATACACACATGCTCATGCACACACACATACATATACAAACATGCTCATGTCCACACACACAAATGCACCGCATGCTCATGCACACACATACATTTATACTCGAGCACCTATGGAATCAGTTGACTAGGAAGCTGGACACTGGGCACGGTGGTATGCATTTATGATCACAGTCCTTGGGAGCCTGAGGTGAGAGGACAGAGACAAGTTTTAGCCTGGTCTGAGATACACAGTAAGGCTCTGTCTCAAAAACAAACAAACAAAAACCAAAAAAAACAAAATACCATGCCCACCACAACAAAAATCAAAAAAGAAGGTGGCGTTAAACTTCCCGATTTCTAACAAGGCTGGGCATGATGGCGCACATCTTTAATCGGGGAGGTGGGTCTCTGTGAGTTCAAGGCCGGCCTGGTTTTCAAACTGACTTCCAAGACAGCCAGAGATACCCAGAGAAACCCTGTCTTGAATAAAGAAAAAAAAAAAAAAAAAAAAAAGCTAAAACTATTACAAAACTACAGTGATTAAAACAGTGTGGTACTGGCATGGAAACACACACACTGACTAATGGTACAGAATAGAGAACTCAGAAATAAACTCACACATAGTTACTGAATTTTCAACGAGAGAGCCAAGCACGCACACACAACGGAAACAGGTTAGAGACTCTTCAACACTGTGGATAAAATCGGCGAGCCAGGGGCACAAGAGTGAAACTACACAAACATCAGCTCACATGCAATAAAGTCTTTTTTTTTTTTTCCCCAACAGCTCCTATTTTATTCAGATAACAGTCTGGTTATACGTGGTCCACAGCATTCAAAGAAGAACTCAAAGAAATCAGATGTTAATGACTGGTCTTCACACGTCACTGCCAATGGTGCCACCTTTGCCTGTCAGTGGCCACCAAAAACATCCAGCATAGCGTCCTTAACCGTGAACTGTTTGGAGCTAGCAGTGTTAGCACTTTGGATCTTTTTTTTTTTTTTTATCACGCTCTGAATAGCTGTAGGGAGCTCGGCAGGGGGATGAAACAAGCTCAACCTGGGTGTAGTGCCAAACTGTGGGCAACTGAGGGTTTCATTACGTTCAGGCAGTGCTCTCAGCATGGGAGGAAGATGGGGGGGTGCGGAACTTCTCAAGGCTACGGACGAACTTGGCCATGGTCTATCGTGGAAAGTCTGTCGTCGCCCTAACCTCTCATGGATCTGGAACAAAGTCTTAAAGGAGAGGTCTGAAAACCTTAAAAAGCCAGGTAGCGCAGCAAATCTGTAGTTGCAGAAGGACTGCAGGGCCTACCTGGGCTACAGAGCAAGTTTCGGGCCAGCTCAGGCCGCTCTGTCTCAACATAAAATCAACCCAAAGCATCCAATGCGACTTTGTGCGGGGAGGAAAGGGACAGAAGTTGTACGTGCTGGGGAGAGGTGTCCCGGAAAAATGAACTAGCCGCTCCTGTTCCACAATAGAGTGTCAAGACAGAACACCTAAGCATGGAAAAGAAAACCGGCCTCGGAAATGTGTGCGTCATTTAGAGCCTAGGTGTGTGAGGAGCAGCAGAGCCGGCGAGCTGAGTGACAAAGGGGCTAGAAACGGCTGGGAGTGGAGAGACAAAAAATAATAAACCTTGTGGAACAATAGGTGTGTATAACCCTGATTTAAAAATTAATTCATGCACAATGAAACATGCTCGTTTTCTTTGAATGGTTTAAGACGTCATAACAGAGATCCCAAACCGGCCCAACTGTGTCTCCAGGAGTATGTGCTACCCTGACAGAGGACGCCGAGGACCTAGGTTCTGGGGAAAGACTGTCTGCCTCTGGCCTGCAGGGCTTTGAGACTATTACCCAACCTTTCTGTCTCACTGTCCCATCTGTGAAACAGGAAAACCAGTAGGATTGTGTTACACGGCCTGAGCTACGCAATGCCTGTAACGTACTTAAAGCTCTTTGTGGGGACAGCAAGATGCCTCAATGGGTACAGGGCCCATGACAGAAGGCCCAAGTTTGATCACCATGGAAGAAGAAAATCAACTCTTCATCCATGGGCTGTGGCACAAAAGAGCCAGCACACAAACACAGCCACATAAAACAAACAAAAAACAAAAAACAAAAAACCATGCTGTTTGGCATGGGGTATATGATTAGTAATAGTCATTGTCACAACCTCTGCAATAAATGGTCCCTGATGACTGTATTGCTTTACATGTCTTTTATTAGTTTGCACTTCATTTCTCCTGCCCCACCCGCGCTGTTAATCAGCCAGCTGTCCCTCAACACAGCCATTGGCGTGCCCCTCTAGAACATGTTCTGCCATCTTCTGGTGTGTTGTTGCTCGGTGACTAGGCACCGGGGCACCAGACGGCCGAGCTCACTATGCTGTGTGCAGCCCAGGGGGAAAAGGACACCACAACACGAAGAAGTCTCCGAAGTTTTGACTGCAGCAGGTTGGCAAGTACCATCGTACCAGTCCTCTGTGTGACTGAACAGGGCCCTGTGGGCTTACTTCCTAGCTGTGCCCTGCGGCTCACGAGGCTGCTGGCATATCCACTAACTCTCCCGGTTTGCGAAAGACCATCAGCGAGGCACTGAAAGGCCCACAACCCTGGAAAACAGGGTCGCTGAACTGATCTTGCAACCGAAGAAGAAGACCAGAGAGTGGCTACTATTTTGAAAGGGTGCTGAAGATTAGAGGAGACAATGTTTCCATAATTCCTCACACATACTGCAGCTGCGGCTCCAGGTGTGCTAAGTGCAACCAGCTCTCATGTGGGGTGATGAAGAGTGCCTAGCAACAGACAGCATGCTCTCTGCACAGGGGCCTTCCTGGAAGCCGAGGCGCTGGGTTTCCTTTCTCTCTTTCTGGCTTTGTATTTTTTGAGACAGGATCTCACCACACAGCCTTGGCTGGCCTGGAACTTACTATGTAGATCAGGCTCGTCTCAAATTCACAGAGGTCCACCAGCGTCAGCCTCTAAGTACTAGGATTTAAGGCTTGCAACCACCACACCCTACCAATGCTGGTTTCTTGTGAATTTTCCTCTGTCGCTGTCCTACACGATTTGTGTCAGGATTGAGACATAGTTTAAAATGTTAATAGTTGGGTCCCAGAGAGATGGCTCTGAGGTTAACCACTAGCTGGGCTTGGCAGCAGGCAGCTTGACCGCTGGGCCGTGTCACCGGGACCCTGTTTCTAGTTTGTTTTTAGAGGACATGGTGTCTCTCACTGACTTGCCGCTTGAAGGTGTGACCAGCCAGCAAACCCATCTCTGTTTCCCAGTGCTTCAATTATAAGCACACCATCACACCTGGCTTTTGGTCATGACCATCCCCACCCCCAGACAGGGTTTCTCTGTGTAGCCCTGGCTGTACTGGATTTGCTGGGTACACCAGGCTGGTGGACACAACCTCACAGAGATCCGACTGCCTCTGCCTGGCAGAGGGCTGAGATTACAGGTATGTGCCAACGTCGCCCGGCCTGAACTCAGGTCCTTATGCTGGGGCAGTATGTGCTTTATGGGCTGAGCGTGCCCCCAGCTCTGCCTTTCAGGTATTTGCTGTAGGAACTGTTTTCTAAACTTCCACGTGAATAGACATTAGCGTGAACTCAAAAAGGCCACCAGACATCACAGCTGAAGTTGGTTTTCAATTTGTGCCTTACTTTCCTCCTTCTCTGGGCTGCCGAATGATCGCTGCGTCAATCCCCTCTGAGAAATGAAGGTTCTTATCTCCGAGGACAAGAAACCTCATTTCTGACCTCAAAACTGAAGCAACTCACTACTCCATAGACGTTAAGAGCAGCTCGCAGGAAGTTGCTCACCACTGAGCTCCCCACAGACACAAAGGACAAAGTTGCCGTAGGAAAAGTTACAAAACCGGGGGGAAGGGTGTAAATAACAGAAAAGATCACAAGTTACTCAAAACCAACACATGGCCTGGCAGTGGGCAAGGGGCAGCGGGTTGCAGAGGCAGCCGGGCACCAGAGACTTCGCCTAACAGAAGCCATCTTCTGTTTGTTTTTCATATTTCTTCTGCTGGTTTCCCCCGTCAGCACCCAAGACCTGTGAGCACAGAACAGAGCACCACAAAACCTCAAGAAGCCTTGAGGATGGCCTGTGCCAACCGGCTGGCCAGTTGGCACAACACACCGCCCCAGAGGGAATTTTCCCAAGTGCGGTCTGACATCCGTGGGCAGACACTTCCGGGCCTCTGAGCCCCACCCGGGGCCTCTGAATTAGAATGGCTTCTGGGGGACCCGGAGGACCCGCCTGGCTCGCTAGACGGCCAGCGGCTCTCCGGTGCTGTGCTAGGAAGGCCGCAGCAAGCCGAGTGCCGAGCCGTGACTACGTGAGAAGCCTGGGGGGTGGAGGCCGTGTTCAACCTCCAGCAGCCCCAGGTCGCCGACTGTAAGACAGACTGAGCAGGATGAGTAGGCGAACAGAAGGCCAAGCGGGAGCGCCAAGCTCCAGCTCCTCACCCGCAGCGGGGCACGCTTGGGTTTTCAGCGTGATGGAGGGTTCTACGGCAACACTACCGACACCTACCTCACGGGACACCGAAAGGAAAGCTGTGCCTGAGGCTTCCTGTTTGACACCAGCCTGGCTAGATACAAGTAAACAAAGCAAAAAGTAATGAGCCCGCAGTTTTGTTTTTGATTTTTTTCGAGATGGGGTTTCTCTGCGTAACAAGCCCTGGCTGTCCCAGACTCGCTTCACCACGCCACCATGGCCGGCTGAGCCAACAGTTTCTGAGGCGGTGTGCGCTGCCTCTGCCACGAAAAGCTTTGTTTCTGTCTTCTGAGTGGGGCGGGGAGATGGGCTCGCGGTCTCTGAGCCCTAGTTTACTGCCTCCGAGTAGAGGAGAGCATGACTGCGTACCACCCCTGGCAGGAAAGAATTTCAAGTAAGACCCGATTCCCTTGGGCTGGAGAGACAGTTGGGCGATTGAGAACATGTGCCGTTTTGCAGAGGACTTGCGCTTGGTTCCCAGCACCCAGGCCCAATGGCTTGCTTAATAAGCTAAGACTTCCATTGCTGAGCTTCAGACCTGGGACAAGCAGCTGAGGTGCCTTTTAAACGGAGGTGGATTTGCCTTCCAGGTTCTCTCAGCATCCCTACCTACTGCAGGGCGTGGCTAGCATACCCTGCCCTTCTACCCTGACCTCTCCAGCCCAGGGGCATGCGTCCCCTCTCTCAGAGGCTCTTCACTACATAAACCTGCGTTTATATACTTTAACCTGTCTCGGATCAGCTCATTTCACTGGCAAAAAGAATGATAGCATATCATCCATGTTAATGAGTCACCAGCTGCGGAAGCCAAGGTCACAGATTGGGCTCACGCCCCTCTGTTACTCCAGTCCTAGGGGATCCAGTGCTCTCTTCTGGCCTCCTTGGACACTGTACATATGTGGCACTCATAACATACATGTAGGCCAAAACCACTAATACACGTTAAACAAACAAATAATAAAAAAGCTGATTCCTCAGATCTGCCTCAAACCTAACAGATTACAATCGTCAAAGGAGCACAAATATGCTGCTTTTTGAGAAGTAGTTTGAAAAAAAAAGCTCATGTGACTTAACATGGTCACCTGGTTCCTTGCAGCATAAAGCCCTGGGTAGTTTTGATTCTCTGTCCTTAGTAGAGTCAGCGCTCACTGCAGCCTTCTCCATCTGTGTTTGCCTCCTGGGGAGGTGGGGGTGGGTTTTGTTGTTGTTTAAGAGAAATACCTGCACTTTTTTTTTAAAAAAAGAGGCACGGAGTTGGGGGCGGGGGTGTTGGAGCAATGGCTCAGTGGTTCAGAGCACTGGTTTCTCTTACTAACGGGCTCAATTCCCTGCACCCACATGGTAGCGCACAACCATCTCTAACTCCAGTTTCAGGATCCAATACCCTCTTCTGGCTTCTGTGGGCACGGGCTAACTTAAAAAAACATAAAAATAAAATAAATCTAAAAAGAAAAAAAAGGAATGTAGTCTGCTTAACAGTTCCATTTTATATGTACTAATGACCTGGTATGCTGGATTCAGTTTTTAAAATAAAGTTCGGAGGCTGGAGAGATGCTTCGGTGGTTAAGAGCTCTTGTTGCTCTTGCAGAGGACCTAGGTTTGGTTCTCAGCAGCACTCGCAGGCTTACAACTACCTTACACCCTCGGAGGGCACCCTGCACGCACGTGGCACACAAACACACGTGCAGGTACTCACATGTAATGCTCAAATGACTTACAATTTTTAAGAGAAAAAAGGAAGCAGGGTTCTCTAGCCACCTGTTTATTATTATTAACAGCATTCGCCACCTTCTAGGTCACTAGTTCTCAACCTGTGGATCGAAACCCCTTGGGGCGTTGCGTACTGGATATTTACGATTCATAACAGTAACAAAATCACAGTTATGAAGTAGCAATGAAAATAATTTTATCACCGCAACATGAGGGACTGTTTAAAGGGTCGCAGCGTTAGGATGGTGAACCAGGGGTCTAGGTATTTTCTAGGTAGTCAGCCACAGCAGTTCACAGAGAGCTCCTTAACTGGAAGAGACAGGCCACAAGCAAGATAAACATAAAATCATCTCAGACAGCAATAGATGTGGAGCTAGTCATGCGCTGACAGCACGAGGTGGGCAGAGACAACTCTAACAGAGGGCCTCTGTGGACCGACAGAGAATTTACCATGAAGGATGTATACATGAAGGATGTATAGAACCATCATGGCAGACACTGGAAGACTTCTGGACAGCTATCATGTAAATGAGGACCATAAGACGCTTGGTCATTTCTGAAAGCTTCAAGGAAGATGTCTTAGTGGTTAGTAAAATTCCATCTGAAAGTCACTCTCCGGGTTGGAAGGCAGCTCCATTGGAAGGCCTACCTTGCATGGAGTTCATTTTCCAGCATACACAGTAGTAAAGGCAGGAGAACCGGAAATTCAAGGTCATCTTTAGTAATTTAGGGATACAGTCTGGACTATCTGATAGTCTGTCTCTAAATAAATGCCACTTTCTTTGAGCAGTCAAACAACATAGTTTTGGACTGCCCACCGCACAGCTGGTGAAGAACTATCAGCCCAGAGATATTAAAAGAACTGTCCCTGCTGTCCATCACTGGGTAGCATGAGATCTAGCTCCAGACCTAGGACACTGAGGGAAAACCAAGCTGAGCACGTGATTTCCAAGGCCCCTTCCAATCATATCTAAAGTTACACAATTCCGTCAGCGTAACCAGTGGAGTTTCCTATCTGGAGGGAAAAGTGGGCTGAAGAGTTAGAAGGCTTCCATTGCTGACTCTCAAATGCAGAAAAGCTCTCAGTAAGCAGAATCAATGAGGGCACTGCCCCGTCTCGCTATGTTCTTGGCACAAAGCTCTAGGAGTCTGCTGGCAATTCAGAAGCACAGACAACAGGTGAGCTGACACTGGAGGTGCCCACAGGTCCTTGTCACCATTTGTTTATATGCCCTTTTGTGGTCACACAAGTAGACATTTCGGTCCAGCCTCTTGCTTGGCCACAAGGTCTACTCTTCTCACGAAGCCAGCCTGGTTCTCAACAAGGACCTCAGCAGTCCCCGTGGGCATGCGGGTTTCCTAACCCCACTGCACACACACACACACACACAGCAGCAGCAACACTTGTAGGAATTAAAAACAAATATATGTGCTGTTCTTTGTCAGCATTCCAGTGCTGTGAGGAGACACTGTCCCCATGGCAACTCTTACAGAGGACAGCATTCAACTGGGGGCTGGTTTACAGTTTCAGGGGGAGTCTAGTCCATTATCACCATGGTGGGAAGCAAGGCAGCCACATGGTGCTGGAGCACTAGCTAAGAGTTAGTTACATCCTGATCCACAGACAGATAGACAGAGGCAGAGAGAGACAGCCTGGGCATCACTGGGCTCTTGAAACCTAAAGCCAGTGACACACTTCCTCCAACAAGGCCAAGCCTACTCCAAGCAAGTATGAGACTAGCCCGAGACAGTAAGAGACCCTGCCTCAGACAGACAGACAGACAGGGACAATTGCTAAAATCTCCAGGTGGGGTGGGGATGGTGACCCCCCGTTGAAGGCTGATTATCAGTGACATGGAAAGTAAAAGCATCCCAACGATTCCCGGCAGGAATCCCAACGTTTCAAGCATGTGGCCTGGGACACAAGAGATGAGTCGGTCCCCTAAAAGACACAAGAGTCGACTTTATGCTCTCAGGCCGAGCAGCTAGGGATAGTGAAGGCTTAGCCTGGTCTCTAATAAGAGAAGCAAAGGTCAGAACAACCAGCAGGTTGCTGGGCCACGCTGGATCCTTAACAGGCTCTTTCCAGGGGCTCTGCCACCCTCCCCCTGGCATCCGCTACTGTACAAGAAAGATGTGGAATGAAAATTAACACAAGACATAAAGAAGCCCTGCCCACAGCTATCGGTTAATAGTTTTAAAGTATTTTTCCGTATTTCTTCTATTGCAATATTTTAACATTTTTACAGAGGACCCAGGAAGTAGGTCAGTTGGTAAAGCGTTCGCCTGGCACACGTGAAACCCCGGGTTCACTCCCCATCACCACACACACCAAGGATGGGGTCTCAGGCCTGTGATCCCGGCGCTTGGCCGTGGGAGGCAGGAGCATCTGACACTGAAGGTCATCCATCATGGCAAACTCAGGCCAGCCTGAGCTGCAGGAGGCCGTCTCCGACAAACACACAATTCTCAGGTAGGGCAAAGGAGCAGCAGAAAGGGGGCTCACGTGTGCCAGGCGAGCACGTCCTGAACAGCATCCCCAGCCAGGAGCAGGAGACTGCTATCGGCACATCTACTCAGGCCAGAGCTGCACATCTCACCGCCCCTGGCTGCACCAGAACTGCAAGAATTGAAGTGCTCTGTTACGTGTAAGCAGGTGATTGACACCTTGTCTTTGGCTCTAATGACACAAATACATAGTAGATTAGTGCACAGCAACACCCAGAGGGCCCACCAGCGCCCCCCCCCCCCCCCCCCCCCCCCCCCCCCCCCGTGTGTCTGGACGAGCCTCAGCAAACAAGATACAACAGGCTCTTCTGTTTCTTGGCAACCAATTATATTAGCTTTGACCCGGCAGCTGGTAAGGCTTAATATAAATTAACCATCCAGGTCAGGAAAAATGACCAGGGGCTCTGAAATATGGTTTTCCTAGTGGCTGACAAAAACACATTCATTTTTCAGAATTGCCTTCCTTCCTTCCATTAAAAAAATTTTTTTTGGATTTTTTTTCTTTATGTGTATGGGTGTTTTGCATACACCTAAGTGACCCTGACTCAAAAGAAAAAAAATTAAGAAAAAAAGTAATCATTTTTATTTGGTAAATTTTGAACCCCATCCTCAAATTAGAATTTCATACGGGCACAGTAACACACACCGTAATCCTAGCAGAAGTCAGAAGCTCAAAGGTGTCCTCAGGCACACAGTGAGTTCGAGGCTAGCCTGGCATAACATGGGATCCAATTAGAGGACAGCAGAGAAAGAGGAAAGGGGAAGGTAGGGGAGGGGAGGGGAGGGGAAATTCTCTTTTAGGGGGGGCACTCAATTTTAATTAATGATAAATAAACTCTGTTAAGGGACCCCAAGCATATAAGGAAAATAATGGGCATACCCTTGAGTCCCCACACTGGAAGACCCTAGCAAGCTACTTGCTCACTATTCCAGGCCCTCACTCCAGGACAGCAATTTCACTAAACGCTTTTATCTTGGTTTCTAGTGTCTGCTCTCGGGGTAATCAGCTTAGGGGAAGCCAGATAATTGACTCCAACTTCCTGATGCCCAGGTAGAGGAACAAATACAGTCCAAGAAAATCTCATGAGGCACAGAAAGGGAATGCTTACGAAGGGAAGAGCTACTTCCTCAAGAGCTAATCATGCTTCCCACAGGGGCAAAAGAGCTTTCTCCTCGGCGGCTCAGGCTTTAACCTGAAAGCCTCATTCTGTCTTTCAGAAGCTATAAAACCTATGCTATTATATTTGGGAAATATGTTCTGTGTGTGTGTGTGTGTGTGTGTGTGCAACTACCACGTATATGTGTTAACATAATTCTTTCCTACTTCATAGTGAATCTATAGGTAAGAGACATTCCAAGGTAAGTCTCAGTAACAAAGGAGGAAGATAAATTCAATTGAAAAATTCCACATATGGGCCGGAGAAACGACTGAGTGGCTAAGGGCCTGTACTTTTCCTGAAGAGGACCTAAGTTCCCAGGACTCAGGTGGCTCACAACTGTCTGAAACCCCAGCTCCAGAGGATCTGACATCCTCTTCTGGCCTCTGTGGGCATGTGCATACACTCACAAAGATAGACACACATATATTAATTTAAAAAAAAAAAATCAGCTGGGCGGTGGTGGCAAAAGCATCAGGCACTCTTAGCCACTAAACCATCGCATTCCACAAATGTAACGTTAACAGAGTTTATTTATTTATTTTTAATTGTGTGTGTGTGTGTGTGTGTGTGTGTGTGTGTGTGTGTGTGTATGTGTCTGCTTTTGGTTTTGGGCACATGAGTGCAATACTGCCAGAAGAGGGCACTGGACTCTCTGGAGCTGGAGTTAACAAGCTGTTGTGAGCTGCCTGATGTGGGTGCTGGGAATCAAACTTGGAACCTCAGGAAGAGCAATGCGTGCTCTAAATCACTGAGCCACTTTTCTATCCATTTAAGACATTTTTAAACAAACAACAAAAAAATTATAGTTATAGTCAAGGTAGAATCAAAAACCTTTGCTCAGGATGGACAAGAGACGTAGAAAAAAGGGAGCCAAGGGTGAGCTTCTACAGAGCGCCATTTCTACCCACTAAGACTGGGAAAGCAGGCGCCAGGAGAGAAGGTTACAAGCCTCCTTCCCCAAGACAGCTGCCCACTTTAAAGTGCCTACGACTGTCCTAACGCCAAGGCCACAGCACTGAGACCTTACATTCCACACAGAGGCGCAGGGGCTCTGCACAGGCAAAAGCAAGCTTAAGAAGGGCAAAGCTGGAGGCTGGCATGCCCTGACTTCACAACTCCATGGGTTCAATACTCTGGACAGGATGCCACCACTGTGAAAACAGGACTACAGAGCCACATTTATAATGGATTTCTCTTCAATAGAGATGCCAGTATCATTCAAAGTGTCAAAACAGTCTGCTAGACAAACAACAATGGGAAAATATCCAAACTTGAAGAGATAAAGCTAGGCCCCCTATCCCTACCCACACCACACACAAAATTAACTTAAAATAAATCAAAGAATGAAATGGAGCAGTCAAAACTGTGAAACTCTTGGCTGTACAAAAACAAACAAACAACCAAACATAAGCTCAAATCTTCACGGCCTCAAACAAGCAACTTGCTAGCATGGTGGCACACATCTGTAATTCCGGCACGTCTTAGGCCGAAGAAGGATTGCCACCATTTCAAGGACAGCGTGGGCTAGAGAGCGAGACCTTGTCTCATGAAATCAAAAGCAAAACAATGGCTGTCAAAATAGGTCAGTTGGGAAAATACAAGCAGGAAGATCTGACTTGGGACCCCCAACACGCACATTGGGGTGCGAAGGTGCAGGTGTGGAACCCTAATGCTTGGGGATGGGAATGGACAATCCCTGGGACTTACTGGCCAACCAGTCCAGACAAGGAGCTCTAAATTCAGTGAGAAACCAGTCTCAACAAAAGTAAGGTGGCCAGGCCTTTAATCCCAGCCCCCGGAAGGCAAAATCGGGCGGAGCTCTGTGAGTTCAAGATTAGCTTGGTCTACAGAGTGATTCCAGGCCAGCCAGAGCTACATATTGAGTAGTGAGATTCCCCCAATCTCAAAAATAAAAAGACAAATTTAAATATATGTGTGTGTGTGGTTATATGTTATATATAACACAATATATAACATACATATATGTGTTTATATATTTCTATGTATCAAATATATAATTAAACTTGGTGGAAGTGAAGGAAGAAGATACTCAACATCAACTTCTGTCCTCCACACACATGTATGGGCCTGCACCCACACACATGCATACATTCTACACACACAGAGACAAGTCAGAAGTAAAAAAAAAAAAAAAAAAATTAAGATGGTTATGGAAAGGAAGCAGAGGATGGGGGGAGACCAAGGTAAAGTAAGAAAGCGATTTTCTTTCAGGTGTGTTCAGCATTGCTGTATGCCTTTTCTTTCTTTATTTTTTCTTCCTTTCCAGGTTTTTTGTTTTTGTTTTTGTTTTTAAACCCAGGCTGACCTCAAGCTGGCTTTGTAGCAAAGGTTGACCTTGAACCCTGGACCCTTCCTTCCCCGTCCACCTCCTAAATGCAGGGATTACCTTCCCCATGCTGTTTTCACTCTGCAGAAAGCTTTAAAGACAGGAGTACCAGATGCCTCCTGCCTCCCTCACCCAGCTGGGTTGAACAGCTAACGCAGAACAGCTGTTAGCCCTTGCGTTCGAAAGAGAAGCCTGTGCGGAAGACTCCAGAGAACAGTAGTACGCAAAGGGGCGGTTGAGACACCTCAAGGTCTCCTGCGTTTCAGACCCGGCTTTCCAAATCGGTCCCCAGCTCCTGGGCCAGAGACCCGGCCTTGGCAAAGCGACCAAAACGTGTCAGCGCATCACTTCTACCTCCGGTAGGGTGTCTCTAAGACCTGGATGACCGGCTGGGTTCTCCGAACGACAGGGAAACGGAGAGCCTTTTCTCTCCTGCAAGCAGTGGGGCCCTAAAGACTTTAAAGTCAGAACCCAAGCGAGGGAAGAAGAGGGGGTGGGGTGGGCTTAGCCCGCCTCCCCCTCGTTGTGGGAACTTTGGCACCTAGATACCACCGGGGTAACCTTGGACCCCCAGACCCTAGAACTCCGAGGGAACCAGCATCCCATCCGAGGATCCGCTATCCCCTGCTCCGGGGCAGGCTCGGCTGCCCGCAGCCTGCAGCGTCCGGGACGCGGTGCGCTCACCCCGTGCGGTGCTCGGTCCGGCGCTTGCCTGCCTGCAGTGCTAGATTTGCACGGCGCTGCGTCCCCGCGCTGCTCTGTCCCTCAGGCGCTGCCTTCCAGACGGCGCTCGGGACCCCAAGCAGCTCGCCTTTTTTGGGCGCTTGGCGGTATTTTCCGTCCGGCCCCACATCACTTCCCGTTGAGGAGAGCGCGGTGAGGGCGGGCCCTGCGCGGCCTCCACCTCCGCCTCCTGTCACCTGCTGGCCGGCCCCCGGCCGCAGAAACCACCGCTCTCCTCTCCTCGCTCGGCCAGGAACAGGTTTCCTCGCCCTGTTCCGTGAGGCGCGGGAACCGCAGCGGGCGGTTTTCGCTGAGATCAAGAGCGCCATTCACAAAAAGGTCAACCTGCCCCAGGATTCGGGCGGGCGCGCTGAGTGAGGCCAGGCGTGCCCTGCCCTGGTGACTCCAAAGGTCTGTCCTAAAAGCAAGCCTTTTCCTGGCTGTACATCCTCTCCGGGGACAGCCTGGGCATGGCCTGCTGGCGTTCCTGGCCACGACAGTAAGAGAATGAGAAATACTGTGAGATTCGGGCAGGAGAAAATACACACCGTTCTGGGAAGCAATGGCTAGCGAAGTCTACATGCACACAGTCTAATTCGGATTACAGTCACCCAATGTCCTAAAAAAACAAAAAACTGTTAGGGCAGTTACACAGTCAGAAGGAAGTTACGGGGTGGCACAACATACTAAGACCCGCCAGGATGCGGAGCATTCTGTGAACCTCTGATGCCTCCTAGCGGCCTCCTCTGGATGCCCAGGGTTTCCTGCGAGCATGGATGACTTTACTAGCTAAATCCACCCAAAGGTGCTTTCAACACCGGCCTTCTTGTTCCTTCAGAATCCCACTTCCAAGACAACAAGCAAAATGCTGGGAAGCCCGAGTTCGGCTCCCATCCATGCAGCTTTGCCCCCCACCACAAACCCCTGCTGTCCCACCCACCTGCCCACCCACTCACCCCTCCGGGCTGCAGCGTCACAGTGCAGTCAGTTCCTCAACTACGGCCAAGGGGCTTTCTGCAGATGACAGTTACTGGAGCCACCCGAGCTTCCATAAGCGTCCCCGGTAAACTCACTGGGCTCACCAAGCTGGACCTGAACAGAATCTTCTAAAGCCTCCTATCTGGGGTGAATGGAACAGAATCCCCAGGAAGAATAAGGCAAACATCTTCCTTCAGGCACTAGCTCGGAAGGAGCTACCACCTTTCAATACCAGGACTCTAGGGACCAAGCTTCCCACGCATAAGCCTGCGGGGTTAAAGCGGTATATGAACCGTATTAGAGAACAGCACAGTGAATGCTAATGGTTGGCATGGTCCAGGTGGAACACACACCTTCAGCCTTCCCCGCTTCTGCAGCCAAGCAGGGCCTTGACTTGGAGTTCACAGACAGATGCCCTTTCATCATCTGTGGATGCTTTCAACGAGGCACTCTGAGGCACAGCGGATGCCAAGCTTAAACAGTGGACTAGTGAACTGCTCCCCACCCCAGAACTTACTTGTCCGACAAATGCTTAAGTAGGAGACTCCAGAGACACCCAGTGTCTCAATAAGGAACTAAAGGATGCCCTTGGTAGAAAGACACAATGGAAGATGCCTGGATCCCAGCCATGGGGATTGGGGGTGCGTGTGAGGGAGGCTCACACAGGAGTACCACTTGATCCCAGGCTCTGAGACCAGATCTTCAACACATAAAAAATAACACCAAATCAAAGAAACTGATGTATATATGAAAGAGGGAAGATGAACTATTCTATCATGAAAAAGGGGAAGATGGGCCTAGAAGCAAAACAGAGGAGCCCAGGCTGGCTTCCACCTTCCTATGTAGCTGAGGATGACCTTTAGCTCCTGATCCTTCTGCTTCCACCTTTGTGCTGGGATACACACCCCGGGTGGGGGGTGCTGGGCACGAAACCCAGGCCATCACCCACTGTCCTGAGACTCAACTATGCATCTAGTTCCAAAAGCCCACGTCTCTGCCTGGCCTGAGATCATGTGGCATGCTCTAAACCAACAAACAATGAAAACCTGTGCCACTGCCATAGCAGAACAGAAACTTGCAACTCCATGTCCTGGTCAGTCCGTCCGTCAGTCTGTCTGTCATGCATGAGCCTGGGTCCCAGAACAAAAACATACACACACCAGAATTCCAGCATACCTAGAGCCTCTGTCAAGTAGAATCTTGGTATCTGAATTACAATTTTCAAACTAGCTATGGTGGTACACAAATTCAATCCCAGCACTTCCAAGGCTGAAGCAGGGTGACAAGTTTGAAGCCGGCTTGAACTGGATTGTAAATTTAAGGCCATCCTGGATTACATGACAAGGAAAAAAAATTAAAAAGAGCCAACCCTGATAGCACGGGCTTGTGGCTCCAGCTACTCTTGAGACTAAAGGATAAACATACTGGGGCTGGAGAGATTGGTTAAGAACACTGGCTGTTTTTCCAAAGGTACTGAGTTCAATTCCCAGCAATCACATGATGGCTCACAACCATATGTAATGAGCTCTGCTGCCCTCTTCTGGGTGTGCAGGCCTACATGCAGGCAGAACACCATATACATAATAATAAAAATCTTTTAAAATGGTTAAAAACAAGTTCAAGGCCTATCTAGGCTACTGTGTGAATTCAATGTGAGCCTGAGCAACTCAGTGACACTTAAAACTTTTAAAGTGGGGGCTCAACAGTTGGCCCTGTGGTTCAGAGCACTTGCTAATCTTTCAGAGGATGGAGCACCCACATGGCAGCTCGCAAACATCTCTAACTCCAGGGGATCAGAGCTCCTCTTCTGCCCTTCACAGACACCAAACATACACATGGTACTGTACAGCAAACACTTATACATATAAAATTTAAAAAATAAAGCCTTTAAAGGTTTTAAAAAGTAAATAGAAGGCCATAGGACTATAGTTATAGATGGTTGTGAGCCACCAACTGGGTGCTGAGAATTGAACTCAAGACCTCTCAAAGAACAGCCAGTGCTCTTAACTTCTGAGCCATCCATCGCTCCCGTCCAGAAAAGGGGAATCTTAAAAGCACACTAAACTGTTAAACACACTAAATTAATCTACACAGTAGGAAATCGGTGCCCTGTCCTGATAAGAAGACATAATAGCAAATAAGCAAGTGGACCTTAAGGTGGAGCATCTCAGGGCTGGAGAGATGGCTTGGCATGAAAGAGCACGTGTTGCCCTTGCAGAGGACCAGGGCTCAGTTCTTAGGGCCCCCATGGCAGCTCACAACCATCTGTAGCTCCAGCTCTAGGAGACAGCTGTGGCCCTCACAGGCACCTTCACTCACATGTACATAACCCACAAGAAGCATACACAGTTATATATAACTAAATGAAGCATCTTATTTGAGCTAGATGCGGGCTACAGAGACAGATCCTGTCTAAAAGACACATGCCAGAATCCCTATAGTTTAAGCACTTAGAAAGCTAGGGTTGGACTGCTCAGCGCTTGAGGCCAGCTTGGGCTACATAGTGAATCCTTGCCTGCCCCGAAACAAACCAATAAAGAATACTTTTTTAAAATAACTTAAATCCATTACCCATTATTTATTTATTTAAAATATGCCTAAGTTTTTACTACATTAATAGTCCATAAGCTGTAAGCAATGCCTACAATTTCAGTTCATGCAGAATTAGCTCCTCTTTTCTTCTGGTTCTTGCAACAATTTCACCTTTTCTTTTAGTTCCTTCTGCTCTCTGGAATATTGTTCAAATATTGGCTGATAAATGTACATTCCTCCAGCAATTCCAAGGACGACAGCAAAAACCAGTTGTGGAAGGGTCAATCTCGCGAACATTGCTGTGGCGAGTAGCACACAATCTCAGGGTAGCTGTGCTCCACCGCAGTGAATCTCTTCAGAGCTGTTTCCAAAGAAAAAGGGACCACTTAGAGCAGCAGCCTTAAAAAGAGAAGGTTTTATTTTAATTATGGGGTTCTGGGAAGGGGTGTGCACCTGCGCAGAAAGTGTCAGAGGCCCTGGAGCAGACACTACAGGCAGTTGTAAGCTCCACAGGTGCTGGGAACTGAACTCAGGTCCTCTGGAAGGGCAGTACTCACACCCTGGGCCATGTCCCTAGCCCCACAACTGCCCTTTAAAAGACATTACTATTTTGTTCTGGTGTGAATATTTTTGTAATATTTGAGAACCACTAATAAATACAAATACACAGTGACTACAGGATAGCATATAGGCTTACCATGGAAGATTTTCTAAAATTTCAATTTAGTTGCCAATAGTTAAAATCGTATTTTATATTAAAATTTGTATTTCTTCCAGATGGTAGCACATGCCCATGTTCCCAGCACTTGGGTGCAGGCAAGAGGATCAGGAACTCAATGTCACCCTTTGGCTACACTGCCAGTTTGAGGCCAGTCTGGATTCCATTAGAGGTCTCAAACAAACGAAAAGCAAAACAAATCAACAAAAACCTTAAAAAGGAACCTGTAGGGAATGAAAATTAGAGGGTGGTTAGCAAAGCTAAATCCTCTTCTAATACAGAAAGTTCCCAGTGAGCTGTTTTGCTTTCTCTACTTGCCTGTTTGTTCTGGTTCTCTGAGATAGGCAAACTGCTCTAGGGATTCTGCCTTCACCCCTCAAATGCTAGGATGACAGGCTCATGCCACTGGTATAGCTGTTAGTCTTCTCAGTGTGTTTAAACTTTTAAATGGCAAAAGGGGGCTGGAGAGGTGACTCAGCAGCTAACAGCACTGTCTGCTCTTCCAAAGGTCCTGAATTCTATTCCCAGCAACTGCATGATGGCTCTTAACCATCTATAATGAGATCTGGTGCCTTCTTCTGGCCTGCTGGCTCACATGCAGGCAGAATACTGTCTAAATAGTAAATGAATTAAAAAAATAAAATAAAATGGCAAACTACCCTTCAAGTCATATAAAACTTTTTACTCCAAAAGATGGCCCAAAGGAAGGCAGAAGTGACTGTCTTGGTTTAAATCTTATCTAAAGAATAATGGAGGGGACAAGTGACTTCATTATTCCTTCTGCCAACAGTCATAATTTTCTTATGTGTGTGAGAGTGTATGTGCACACAAACATTGAGTCAAATTCCCTGGAACTGGAATTACACAGTTGTGAGCTGCCATGTGGGTGCTGGAAATTGGACCTGGGTCCTCTGGAAGAACAGTCAGTGCTCTTAAATACTGAGCAATCTCTCAGCCCCAGTATTCATAATTTTTTAAGCATGCTTAAAATGTGAGGCTATAAAATTTGATTGAGCCAGGAGTGGTGGTGCATTTCTTCAGTTCCCAGCACTATGGGGGACATAGGCAGGCAGAGTTCTGAGTTTGAGGGCAGCCTGGTCTACAGAGTTCCAAGCCAGCCAAGTATATGTGGTAATACTCTATCTCAAAAAAATTTTTTTGTTGTTGTTGAGTTTTGATACTTAGGAGGCATCAATTTTAAATTATCTGCATGCCTTTTTTTGGGAAAATTAGAATGGAGCTTTTGCTTATAGTTCCAACAATAATAGTGAAAACTCACAAATAAATACTGCTGCTTGTCATCCACCTCAGCATCTGGGGTCAGATGTCAGTGAATAAGGAAAGCATGAGGATTCTTTAGTTTTGTTTTGATTCTTCATTTTTGTTTTTCAAGACAGGGTTTCTCTGTGTAGCCCTGGCTGTCCTGGACTCACTCTGTAGACCAAGCTGGACTCAAACTCAAGAGATCTGCCTGCCTCTGCCTCTCGAGTGCTGGGATTACAAGCTTACTCCACCAAGCCTGGCTTCGGAACCTTTTTAAAAAAAAAAAAAAAAAAAAAAAAAAAAAAAAAAAAAACTTTTTTTTTTAAATTTTTATTTTATGTGCATTAGTGTAAAGGTGTCAGATCCCTTGGAACTGGCGTTACAGTTGTGAGCTGCCATGTGGGTGCTGGGAATTGAACCTGGGTCTTTTGGGAAGAGCAGAGGGTGCTCTTAACCACTGAGCCATCTCTCCAGCCCCTCGGATCCTTTTTTTAATTAATTACAGGTTATTTATTTTGTATCCCAGCTGTAGCCCCCTTCCTCATTCCCTCCCAATCCCACCCTCCCTCCCTCATCTCCTCCCTGCCCCTCTCTAAATCCACTGATAGGGGAGGTCCTCCTAGTTTATCAGATCTCAGGACTGGCTGCATTGTCTTCCTCTGTGGCCTCACAAGGCTGCTCCTCCCTGGGGGGAGGTCAAAGAGCCAGCCACTGAGTTCATGTCAGAGACAGTCCCTGCTGACTTCGGATTCTTAATCCAGGTCCCAGGTCACAAAAATCAGCAGCAGCTGCCTGTACTGTAAACTAACTTGCCCTTAACAGTTTTTAAGCATAATTTAAACTCCCCAGGGAGAGGAAAGCATGGTTTCTTCTAGATTATACAGTTGACCACACAAATGACTAGTTTACCAATCTTGCTTTGGTTCAATGATTAAATTTAAAAACCAAAAGCCATTTGAAACTATTTCTCATAACGAGTTTTGTTGTTTGTTCTGTTTTTTAAATCTGGGTCTTTTGAACCCCAGTTTGTTCAGATGGCTTTTTTTTTTTTTCATGAACTGAAGTTCCCAAGACAAAAATGAAACATGTTTGCTAAACATTCTAAAACAGCAAGTTGACTGATTAGAACTATTTAGAGCCTGAATGTTCCAGGCTCCAAGCCAAATTTACCATGGGCTTATCTTTAGGCCCCTAACTTGTCATTTCTTTTTAAAACTCACTTATCTGTGACCAAACGACTTCTTAACTATCAGGGAAAATCCTGGGATGAAGTAACAGGGCCCTTCCTTCCATCAGCCCAAAAGCTAAGACTGTAAACAGACGGCATCTGAGGCCATAAGCACAGACTTCTCCCGATTTTATTGCAGTCCATCTACTTGATGTTTCCACCAACGCACTCTTCAAAGATTCAGTTACGTGTATGAGTGTTCGTCTTCATGCATCTGCAACGGCATGCATGGCCCTCGGGGACACAGAGCCAGTATGTGGCCACTGGGAATAAAACCAGAATATTCTGCAAGTGCAGTCGGTACTTTTAACTGCGGAGCCATTTTTCCAGCCCCACCAACTAATTTTTTTTTTTTTAATGCCTCTATTGTTGGGCATGGTGGCAAACGCCTTTGATGCCAGATCTCTGCACTCAGGAGGCAGAGACAGCAGTTTGAGGCCAGTCTGGTCTACAGAGCGAGCTCCGGCCAGCCAGGGTTATATAGTGAGGCCCTGTGACAAAGATAAATAAATGAGGCAGAGTGTGGTGGTTCATGCATTAAATCCCAGAACTCATGAGACAGGAGGTGCGAGGCCAGCCTAATCTTCATAGTGAGCTCGACTAAAGAAAATAAATAAACTGATGAGAAGGTAGATAATTAGGGATGGAGAACCCCTTGGGGTGGTGACAAACGGATTACTAATACAAATTCATTTCATGTATAACTTTTCCCTGTCACTGTGGGAACCGTGTAAAACTATCCCCACGCGAGGGGCATGTGGGGGTCATATGGGGGTCACAGTGGTCACCCGGAAGCCGGTTCTCAGCGCCGCACTGCCTCCCTCCGCTCGGTTACCTCTGAACGCCTTCTCGGCGGGCGCTGTGCGAGGTGTCAGGCGCAGGGAAGCGTCCAGTCTTTACTTTTCTTTCCCAGCCCTGAAATCCAGGCAAGGAGCTGTGCTACTGCGTCACCGGGAGACTCAGCCGCTTCCGGCACCACTTCCGGCTGCGGTAGCGCCAGAACAGCCCCCGCGACGGCGGCCCCGGAGGACCAATCTTAGTGGCATGTGTCCGCCCGCGACGAGGTGAGGGGCGGGTTCTGTGGGCTGCGGGTGGCCGAGAGGGGATGGAGCCCGGGGCGGGCGACGAGCGCCCGGCCTTCCACGGTCTCCACAGCGGCTCGGGAGAGCTGAAGCTGCGGAAGAGGAAGCCCACGCCGTACGCGAGCGCTCAGGGTACGCGCTCCCGGCGTCGCGGTGAGTGCCGGGGGCGAGGCAGGGCACAAGGCTCCGGGCACCCGCGGGTTGGCGGTAGGAATGGGCTCAGGCGCGCTGGACAGCGTCTTCACTGTGTTGTGCAGGCTGTGCGTGGACTTGCCTCAGTCCTCCTGCCTCAGCTTCCCCAGTCACCACCACACACAGAGCCGGGGCACTGTAGGGGGAACTGCCTGACTATGCTACAATTATGCTTTGATTTGCTTTTCAGGGCTTCTTGGAGAAAACATTTATCTGGTCCTGTTCACCATTGCTTTGCGAATATTTAACTGCTTCTTGGTCCAGACAAGTTTTGTTCCAGATGAGTACTGGCAGTCTCTTGAAGTTGCACACCACATGGTTTTCAGATATCCTTTATGGTTCCTTTCACTCTGAGTGTGGGTTCATCTTAAGAGCTCAGTTCACGATTACATGTTTTCAGTATCTGAATAACTTCAGCTCAACAAAGTGTGCTGTTGTTGCAAAATGATATTTATTCTATGTCTTCCTTTGATGCTTACAGACTTGACAGAGAGAGAGGCAGAGAGAGAGAAAACACGGGCATGATGGTACATGCTAATCCCAGCACTCAGGAGACGGGGGCAGGCAGATCTCTGAGTTTGAGGCCAGCCTGGTCTACAGAGAGTAAGTTCCAGGACAGCCAGGGCAAAACAGAAAAAAACCTGTTTGGAAAAACCAAAACAACAAACAAAAAATAGACTTGACATTGCCTTAATACTATTATATATATTTATAATGATTTATAGTGAGAGGATAGAGCTAAGGTAGAAAACACAATCCCTCCCAGCATTTGAAAGGCTAAAGAAGCAAGATTGTGAGTCCTGGGCTAGCCTGGCCTACCTCTGCTCTAAAACAAATCCAGGTCCTTGGGATGGCTCAGCTAGTGAAAGCATGTGAACATGGCTGCCTCAGTTCTGTCCCTAAGACTCACATAGGGTGGACAAGGGGGCTGGAAAGATTGCTCAGTGATTAGAGCTGCTCTTAACCCCTGAAGACCAGGCTCTTGCAGAGGACCAGAGTTCAGTTCTCAGCACCCATATGGACTTACACCTATCCTGGTTCTAGGGGATTTGATGGCCTCTTCTGGCCTCCATGTGTACCAGGCATGCATATGGTGCACACACACATATGTGCACATACTTACACATGAAGTTAAAAGTTTTTAAATGGAAAGAGGACCAAGTCCAAAGAGTTGTCCTCTGACTTTCACCCAACACCCATACACACACACACACACACACACACACACACACACATAACTATTATATAGTTATATTAAAAGAGAAACACTTTTAACTTGAGGAAATTAAGACTTTAGTTAACCAAATATTCAATATAAAATGTTGGGTCTTAAGGATTAGGGTGTAGCTTAGTGGTAGAGTACCATCCTAGCATATCCAAGGCCTGAGATTTAATTCCTATGACCAAAACAAAACAAAAAAACCTGTGTTTTTAAAACTGCTTTGTCAGCCAGGTATGGTGGCACATGCCTATAATCCCAGCGCTGAGAGAAGGAGAGGCAGAAGGATCCTTGTGAATTCAAGGCCAGCCTGTCTACAAAGTAAGTCTAGGACCAACGAGGCTATATAGCAAAACCCTGTCTTAAAAAACCAAACCAAAACAAAAACTTCATTGTTAAGAATAAAGAACTGAAAAAAATTAAAAAATAAAAGAAGAATACAGTACTGTTTTATATATGAAAATATAAATTAATTTGCTTCAATACTATATTTGACATTTAATCCTTAATATTATTAAGTATGGTTATTTGACCTGGGAATGGACAGAGAGATTGAGGGGTTACACTTACCCTTTAATCTTTGCAAGCATCTACAAGGTTCTGCATCTTTTGGGGAAAGACAGTGTTCAATTACTGGTAAGTTTAAATCAAAATGACCAAAATTGTTGTTAAATTCAGATTTACTCCTTTTTCAAAAGTTAATCAGTAATAACTGAATGACTTTCCGAGTATCACAAAATTTGTGTTTTAGAAGTCTACTGTTGCTCAAGTCCAGCCTTATCTGGGAAGCCCACTGTACAAAAGACACTATGATGTAGAGCTCTTCAATATATTTTTAAAATAAGTAAAATTAAAATTTAAATAAAAAGATAAATAAATAAAAATCAGAGGCTAAACAGATGGCTCAAGGTTAAGAGCCCTTGCTCCACAATCACAAAGACCAGAGTTCAGGTCTCAGCACCCATGAAACAAGCTCAGTAATCCTGCAAACACTTGTGACTCCAGCTCTGAGGCGGTAGAGACAAGACATATTCATGGGTTGTGCTCCACCCTGCAAATAACCATGTCAGGTAGAGACCCTGCTTCAAAAGGAACAAGAAGCAGAGAAAGACATCAAACATCCTCTGGCATCCCCAGATAAAAGTGAGCGAGAAAGTCTGCTCTGAGAGTTCAGTTTAAAAACATCAAAGTAACTATCTTACATACTGCTTTGGTTCATTGCGTTTGGGGAGAAAAGTTAATATAACAAAAAGGTAATGATATGTATCACCACTGTGCTATGTAGTAAGACTTAGTTTCTAGGGTAGAGATTACCAGGGGCAATTCAGAGGGGCTGGGCACAGGACTTGAGAAAGGTCTGTGTGGTTTCACTCTTGTTTCGGGATCCTCTGGGAGAGGGGCAGGAGGGAACCAAACCCAAGTCCTTGGGCATGCCAGCAGGTTCCACTGAGGTACAACCCAGCCCTTGAGGTCTGTTAGCTGTCGTCAAGTTGGATCCAGAAGTCTGGAGTGTTTCTCTTAAGTCGGGAGAAGCCACCACCCAGTATTGCAAAGGGAGTCCAATTCTGAGGTGCTGTGTGGCGCCTAGAAAGACTGCCGTACGCATGCAGACATGCTGGTGCTGGAGGCCAGAAGAAAGGTTTCAGTCTCTGGAGCTGGTAGGCAGCGGTGAGCTACCAGGCCTGGGTGCTGGGAACCGAACCCGGGTCCTCTGAAAGAGCAGCAGTGCTCTTATCCCAGCCCAGCCAGGGATTTTAACATTTTCACTGTCAAGAGCGCATGCTGCTGTGGTATCAAGTCTACCTTGGTCTGAATCCAGGCGTCAGTGCTAGCAAGCTCCTTAGCCTTGGGAACGTTACCTAACCTCTTTGTGCCTTGGTCTCCTCAGGTATTGAATGGTACCTGTCTCGGGGGATTGCTGTAAGGGATGAGCTGATACATATAAACTATTTGACACCCAGCACAAAGTACTGCTAAGTGCTTCACTTAAAAACAAAACCTATTATATGCTCACAAAAATAAATATGCCTCTGAAATAGACTCTTAACACAATAAAATGGTTTGGAAGCTGTTTAAGTGTAGCTCAATGGTAGAACACTTGCCTAGTCGTCATGTGGCCCTAGGTTCAATCCCTACTATTACAAAAGATAAATAATTAGTACTGTAAGATATACATAAATGTAAGAATGGGTAGATGGGGTATGGTGCTTCACACCTGTAAATCGCAATACTTGGGGGTGTTCAGGCATGAAAAACAAAGACAAAGCTAGCGGGGCTACTTAGCAAAGTCTTCCCAAAAGACAGCAGGGACAGAGAGAGAGAGGACAGTGGAAGGGAGGGAACGAGAGCCAGAAAGCTAAGCACACACAGGAAGCATATGAATGAGCAGGAGATGGAAAGAGGGTTTTCTGTTAATGTTTTTTTCTTTTCATGGCAATTCAGTATGAACCAGGGAGATGTGCTTACCAACCCTTTTTCTTTTTAACTAATGAAGATCTGGATTCCCAGACTTGGCCAGGCTCTTCTGTCTGCTGTGGCAGATGTGAGGCTTTATTCGCTCACGAAGCAGCTGGAGACTCAGGAAGTGGCACGATGGGTGGTGAGTCCAAACACTCTAGACGCAGCGTGATAGAGAACATGCGTGGGGCAACTGCTTCCTACGGCAGTGGATCCCAAGAACCTCCTGGGAATTCTGCCATAATTAGAAACAGTAAAGTCCGAATGGAGCACGCCAGCTCCTGATTGAGCCCCAAATGGGACAGGCTGAACCCCAGGAGCCACCCACGGAAGCCCTTGGGTCCCTAAACAGTTAGGGTCCTCCTCTCTCTCCTTAGTCTTTGGACACCCTGAAGCTGCTTTTACAGCCCGTGTTCCCTGTCCCTGTCCCTAGCCCTGAGGCTCGGCGAGAAATCCGCTGCACTGAGGCACAGCCCTAGCTGGAATGCCTCAAGAAACGGGGCTCGTGTCAGGGAGGGCATGCCCAGAAGAGCATCTTGTCAGTGGCTTATTTCTTGTTGTTGGTTGTTTTTTGTTTGTTTGTTTGGTTGGTTTGGTTTCTTGAGACAGGGTCTCTCTACATAGCCCTAGCTATCCTAGAACTCACTATGTAGACCAGGCTGGCCTCACCCTCACAGAGATCCTCTTGCCTCTGCCTCCCGAGTACTGGGATTAAAGGCATGGGCAGCTGGTTCACTTCAAGATGGGCTACCAACGATTGCATCTCCCAGTCAGACTATACCCCAGTGGATGACTGGATTTCACGGAACTACTATTGTTTACTTGACTCTGCCCCACATGAACCGTTTACTTATCTACTGATTGTATTGTTTCTATCAGGAAATACATTCTAAGCTCCAAACTGCCCACTCACCAATATATTTCTAGAACATGATGTATTAGTAACCTGGAGAAAGGGCCTATTTGTGCAGACATTGGATTCTTTTATAGTTTAAGAGGTGATTTATTTTCTGTGTCTGTATGTGGTACCCATGGAAACCAGAAGAGGACGTGGGATCCCCTGCAGCTGAAGTTACAGGAGTGAGCCATTTGCGGGGTGCTGGGGCCTGAATGCCTGTCCTCTCATAGAGCAGTAAGTGCTCTTAGCGCCCTGGTTTGTTTTGTTAACATTGTAAAAAGAAAATTAGTTAGCGATTAAGTTCTTGTTAATTGATTCAGACACAGTCAGCTCCATGGCCACTATCTACTTTGTTTTTATGTTTTATATACATTGCCAAACGTGCACATAAAATGGTAGCAAATATCACAGTCTACCTTTGAGATCTTCCTTCCGAGTTCTTCTTAAGGAAAAATCTTTCTGTCATGAAAATGCGAATCTTTTTAAAAGTCCTAGTAGGACAGTCAGGAAGCCATGTGTTGCTTCAACAAGGAGTTCCTTCTAAGACATGCTTGTGTAGACTTCTGATACTTTTGTTTTCATTTCTTCGAGAAAACTGAATTTTACTTAGTTTTCAAATTGAAACTTAATGCCACCTGATACATCCTCTCTTAATTTTTCACCAAGAAATATGGAAGCCAGGGCAAAAACTATAGCTCAGTAGTAGAACATCTGGCCTCCCATATTTGAAGCCCTACCTACTCCCCCGCCAAAAAAGGAAAAAAATAATGGGATGCTGACTAGTTCAATACTAACTTGTGCTACATAGCAACTTCCAGGTCAGTCTTTGCTATATAGCAAAATTCTAACCCTTAAAAATAAAAAATTATATATACATATACATCTGTGTGTATATAT
Organism: Psammomys obesus; assembly: GCF_907164565.1. Taxonomy (NCBI): domain Eukaryota; kingdom Metazoa; phylum Chordata; class Mammalia; order Rodentia; family Muridae; genus Psammomys; species Psammomys obesus. The sequence continues at coordinate 9,883,470 of NW_026585691.1, read as the reverse complement.
ATGCCCCTGAAAGCAGCATGTGTATGTGTGTCTAAAAGGAGAAAGAAGCTGAAATAGGACAGCCTTTCCAAAGCAGTCAGTAGATGCTCAGATAGCTGATTCCAGACCACTGAGTTGGAGGTGGAACACTGGCTGGCTGATCTGGTGAGAAGTGTCAATACTCTGTAAACTCCCTCCACTCTCAGTGTCTGTATTTTGGATATTTCATTAACAAGAAGTAAGAGTTAGTCAGGTGCAAACCACCCAGAAGCCCCTGAAAGCACTACCGACTTAACAAATGAAAATCTGCCATCAGAGCCTTGTGTGGCATGGGTTAAGAACAGTGTCTGGCCGTGTCTGCATGTACAACATTTCCCCTTTGATGTGGCTTCCGCAGCATCTGGGCCCATGCGTTCTATGGAAGATAACGTCCAGCTTCCCATTTCCTGCCACAGCTATACTCACTCCTGACTTCTTAGTTTTTTTGCCAGCTGTGTTCTTGGTTCACATGGTACTGTTGTACCCGAACCCTCACAAACACCATGGAGACTGCTCTCACAGCAATTGCTCTTTTCTACTATCCTCTTGAAGGCTCAAGGTCCATGAACAGGTAAGACGGCTGTTACTAAGTCCAGACAAAACTCTAAAATGTGCTTTTGAAAAACTATGCATATCAAAAAAGTCCCCCAAGTGTTCATGGGACTTAGAAACAAAGGTTTTTGATGAGTATAACATGAAATGGAGAACAGTCCCACTGCATGGTGAATCCAGTAAAAAGGGCTGGTTACAAAGTGGAGACTATGCTTAGGACATCCTGTAGTACCCAGAGCTCACTGAAGCAGCAGTCTATTATCAGTGGACTCCAAAGGACTAGAAGAAGAGTACTGGGATCCTTGTAAAGCTTTGCTTGAAGGGTCTCCACGGGAGACAGCCAGGGCTAGCCTTTACCAATGGCTAGAAGTCGGCCAGGAGAATAAATGCTCCTCACTCATGCTGTGACTGCCTTCCCTTGCCCTAGAGCAAGCAGAAGCAAGGTAGGCCTAGCGTGTCCCTGCAGGTCCACTCAACAGCAGGGGGAGCAGATCTGAACAGTAAGAAAACCCAGACCCAGCAGCAAGAAAGCCCTGAGCAGAAGCAGGCAGCAGAGACAGCACAGGCGCTAGGTAGCTGGTGTGGGGAGCAAGTGTGTGGAAGAGAGGAGGGGACAAGGGGGAGGCTGGGATGGGACCAAGCCCTTCTCCACACTGTGGGTTTTATTCTGTTTCAAAAGGATGTGCTAAAAGCTGGGTATGCTGGCATGCACCGTTAGTCCCAGCACTTAGGGAGGCAGAGGCAGGCAGATCTCTGAGATTTGTCTAGCAAGTCCCAGGAGAGCCAGGGCAACATAAGAGAGAGAGCCCTGCCTCAAAAAAAAAAAAAAAAAAGCCTAAACGAAAAGGGATAGTGTATATTTCCTGTTCCTACACAAAGATCTTTTGAATAAAATTATTTATTCTTTATTTTTAAAGACAGGACATGTTTGTATGCATCTTTCAGATGAGTAGAATTTACTTAATTTTGAAAAAACAAAAAATAAACAAAACAAAACAAAAACCTTCCTCCTTGTGAGTGGTGCTGGGGTCAGACCCAGGGCCTTGCATGCTCTTCCATTAGGCTACATCTGCTTTACAAGGTTGTATATGCTCAGAAGGCCATCACTGCATAAATAATGGTATTTCCTTAAACGTCTGTATTTTCTTCTTAGAGAAAGGATTTGTGGGTTTTTTTCTTTTTAAGTACAGCTGATTAGGAAAACATTTATTGTTTTTCTGTCAAGAAAGCAGCATTAAAGCTTAGTGTGTTTTTAACATGTACGGTTAGTATTGAGAGGTGGCTGCTCCTCACTGAGACATGGCAACACAGCCCTAGAACCCGAGCACCTGGGAGGCTGAGAAGGAGGGTTGAGAGCATGAAGTGAGCTTGAGCTATATAAGACAGACCCTGTCTCAAAAGCCCCCAAAGCAAAGTTCTCTCACAGTGAAAATAGCCGACCAACTTCAAGCTCAGTTTCCCAGTTTCCCTGTAACAACTTTCCCTTGCTCCTAGTGTCAAGTACTCGCTCCTGGTTGCACTTGCTTGCATAGTCCGCCCCACAGCGCTTATCCCGTGGGTGCCATTACTCCTCAGACACTTCTGCCAAGAAAAGAGCAAGCTCCACCTGACTCTGCATCATTTCCTACCTGTAGGGTAAGTCTGCCTGTGCTGTCATCCAAACATCTTACTAACCTGTGGACGACAAGCCTCTGAGGAAGATTTTGTATCTTTCAGCTGATTACTGTATCTAATGTCACAGGAAGCTTCCAACTTTGTGTTTTCCATTTTTTTTTTTCCTGTTATGAAGAGATTTATTGCATGGGAATGGGGAGAGAGAGACAGAGAGTGGGAGAGCGTAGAAGAGAAATAGGAGGCTGGTGGGGAAAGAACAGGGAGCGGGAGAGACACCAAGGCAGAGAACACAAGAGAGGAGAGAGAAGTAGTTTCCATTTTTTAAACACTAGTGTGTATATAAACTCTGAAAGGCATATGGGGAGGTCACAGTACAACTTCTGTCAAGGTGGTTCTTTCAGCATTTGTTTCAGGAATTGAATTCAGGTTGTCAGGCTTTTGTGGCAAGCTCCTTTACCCACTGAGCCATTTTGTTGGCCCAGTATTCTATTTTAGATGTCTAGATTTATGAGACTTATTAACTGTATTATACTTCAGTTGAACAAAGGTGTCTATTTCTTAGAATTTCCACATTTCCTAAAATTTTCTATTGTGTTTGTATAGGACCTAATAACAGTTTTGTTCATATGAGCTCATGTTGTTCTTAGATTTAACTTAGGCTATTCTTATTTTATGGTAAGAAGAAGCATGGAGAAATTTAAAATTAGCAAAGCCAGTGAGCTGATGAGTGATGAAACAGAAACTGTAAATATATGATGCCTAGCACAGCATCTAGTAGGATATCCAAACTACCTTCTGAGCCAGTGAGTGTACCTTGCCCATCAGAGCATGAGGTCTGTTGTCTGCCTCAGCCTTCTGGGTAGCTAGGATCACAGACAGCTATAGGAGGTCTGGCCTCTAGGGCAGTGGCACGTACTGAGCCAGCTCCTAGTGCTCTGGCTTTTGAGGGAAAAGACTGAAGATCTCCAGAGAGAAAAAGTGTTAGGATGATGTACAATGACTAAGGTGACTCAAAATAGTGCAGAGAAAAGCACTTAGGCCAGGGGAAGATTAGGTCCACAAACAGAAAATCATTTCTCTTCTTTCTTGTTTGTTTGTTTGTTTGTTTGTTTGTTTTTGAGACAATCTCACTATGTAGCCCAGGCCTGCCTCTACTTCCTGAATGCTGGCATTAAAGATGTGTACCAAAAGGCCTGGCCTGTTTTGTTTTGTTTATGAGACAGCCTTACCACAAAGCCTTGGCTGACCTGGAATTTGCTATGTGAACCAGGCTGGCCTTGAACCCTTTCCTTCCTTCCTTAAGTGTCCCAAGTTCTTGAATAATGGCCTTGAACCATTATTGAACCATGCCTAACTAACTTAGAAAAAAAAATGTTGAACCTACTTCTTACCATGAGCTAGAAGAAAATGTCCAAGAAAAGCATATATCCCACCGTGAAGGTAAAAAGCAGTGCCTGTGCCAGGTCAGACAGACCCCTGAGCAGAGTGCCCAGAGAGCAGAAAACTTTGGGAAAGATCCATTTGAGTAGTTAAGGGCCTTTACCACTGACTCAATGACAGACCATTCACATGCTGACCCCAACTGCACAGAACAAAAACAAAAGTTAGGGGCAGTTTTGAGATCACTGTAAAGAGAGTAGAAGAGCAAACTGCAGACCAAATGGCATCTCCAACACACACGGCCAGTCAAGCCTCCTGTCCAGGAAGGACACAAACATGGAAAACTCTTAAGAAAGGGGTGACTGGAAACAAATCATAAAAGACCCCGTCAGCTACTTCAAAAATATCCAGTTTGAGAGCTGGAGTCACAGTGGTTTAACAAAACAAAACAAAAACACTTGTTGCTCCTGCAGAGACCCAGGGTTAGTTTCCCAGCACCCACATGGACTCATAACTGTCCTTAACTTCAGTTTCAGGGCCTCCAGCACCCTCTTTTAACCTTTGAGGGCACCAGCCACATATGTGGTACACATACATATATGCACAAAAAACACTAATACACGTAAATAAATAAATAAATAAATGAATGAATGAACGAATAAATAAACAAACAAACAAACTATCTAGGTGGCCACTAAGTTTAAAGGTATTCCTCTTACAGGATGTGGCCCACACTTTTAACCACAGCACTTATGAGGCAGAAGCAGTTGGATCTCTGTGAGTTCTAGGCCAGCCAGGGTTACATGGTGAGACTCAATCTCAAACCATAAATATACTCAGCTGCACTCAATGGCTCAGTGCTTGTTCCCTGTACAAGGCCTTGGGCTCAGTACATTTCAAGAGACAAATCATATAAAATATCCTTTATAATCACAATGGAATGAAGTTACATAATTAAACAAAAAGGTAAGTATGCAAAAGCTAAAAAGACACATTCATGACTTGCAGTTCCAAGAAGAAATCACAAGATAGAAATGAGACACTATCATTCAGGAGGCTGAGATGGGAGAGAAAAGTTCAGGCTGCCAGCAACACTTACAACAAACAACAAAAACAAAAACCCAGAGCCTGTTCCGCCTCCTTACATTTCCTTTTCCTTAACGGCTGAATAGTGTGGATGCTGTTGTTTTGGGTTTTGTCTTATCTTGGATTGTGCCCTGGTTGCTCTCTTTAAGTTTAGTTATTCTAATTCATTTTCTTACCTAATAAAATCATAGTCATCCTGTAACCTAAAGATCTCAATACCATCTACCCACTGTAAAATGATAACATTTTGGAAGACACAATTTTTAACAACTGATTGCTTATCCTAGCAATATGTCTACTCAACAAAACTACACATTGTGGGCACTTAAACTTGTATGATTTGGCCCAGCATAGTGGCATATACTTTTAATCCCAGCACTCAGGAGGCAGAGCCAGGTGGATCTCTTATGTCTGAAGCCAACCACTCTATAGGACCACCAAAACTACACAGAGAGACCTTGTCTCAAAGAAAAAAACAAATGAAAACAAAATTATACAGCTGTGTCTCCTTGTTAGCTCTCTGTTGGTGTGATAAAACACTGACCAAAACCAACTTGGGGAAAAAAGGGTTGATTACCGCTGACAAGTCATATCCATCACTCAAGGGAGGCCAAGGCAGAAACCTGGAGGGAGGAGCTGAAGAAGGGAAACCTCGGAGGAGTGCTGCTTCCTGGCTTCCTCTGGCCTGCTCAGCTACCTTTCTTACACAGCCTAGGCCTGTGGGCCCAGGGGTGGCTCTGCCCACAGTGGGCTGGGCACTAGCACATCAATTAAAAATTAAGAAAATGCCACACAGATTGGCCATAGGACCATTTGATGGAGACAGTTCCTCTACCGGTGTTCTCTCAGGTATGAAAAGTTGACAGTTGATGGGAACTATGACATTGTCTATAAAAAACAAACAAACAAAAACAGAGTATCCTAATACAGGAAAAAAGCAGTGTGATAGTTACACACATAGCATTGTAAGGGCATGAACTGCAGCACAAACACAGGCAGGCAGCCCAGGCTTAGAAGCATGGGGACAGTGAAGCTGCCAGCAGCCCTGTAAGCTGCGAAGCTGATCTCGTGTAATATACTTAGAGCCACAGGCACTCAGTCAATTGCAGTTGGAACTTTTTAAAGCCTAGGAACTTCAAAATAATGAGTATTCGTATTTTTATGTTGACAGGTTATCTATCCAAGAATAGATAAAGTAGTGGGTTTTTTTAAACTTTGCTTAAGAGCATCTTTTCATCAGTGAAAGATATTTCAGAATGTATGAACCCACAGTTGGTGAACTTGTAAAGCATTTTTAAAGTGGTGTTTGATACAAGGCATTGGACTGGAATTCAGCAGGTTCAAATGTGAGTTATCATTCTACTTTGTTTTTCAGATTTATAACCTTCAGTTTGTCTCTGATAATTGATCGTATCTTTTTTGGCCAAGTAAGTAAGAATAGATTAAGCTAAAGGTTATCTATTTTAACCATTTACTGCTCTGAAACCTCAAGCTGGACTTTTAATGCTTTTGTATATCAGTCTGGGTGTGATGACACATGCCTGGTCTCGCACCTGTAATCTCACACTAGGGGGGCAGGAGGCTCAAGTGGTCAACATTATCCCTAGCTGCATAGATAAAGTCAAATTGGGCTACAAGAAACCCTATATCAGACCACAAGTAGACCCCATTAATACTTTGGAACAGGGGAAAGTCTTTTTTTTTTTTTTTTTTTTTGAGATAGTTTTTCTGTGTAGCGTTGGCTGTCCTGGAACTTGCTCTGCAGACCAGACTGGCCTCAGACTCAGAGATCTGCCTGCCTCTTCCTCCTGAGTGTGGGGATGAAAGGCATGCATCACCACTGCCCAGCTGAGAAGTCTTTTTATAGTTATAATGAATCCATTTAATCACCAGAGGAGCGTGCTTCAGCTTCAGGGTCCTCTGCTGTGGTCTCCACAGCGCACTTCTTGATGTGTAATGATTTTGACTCTTAATCATCCAGAAATCCTGTCAACCAAAATACTCTGTCCTTCAGTCATTTGGTTTGCAATACGGGCTCCCTAACTGTGGGTCGGAGCCTTCCCCTGCCTTATATTCAGCCCCTAAAGGCACATGCAGTACTGAAGTCACAACTTTACAGCTTAAAAGGTTCACTGTTAGCTGTGAGATCCTGGCAAGCCTCATGCCTTTGCTGCCATACCTTATCTAGAAATTACTGTGGCTCCTATCTCCTAAGTAAAGTAAGCAAAGCTTGGTTATATGAGGTGCTACATACAAAATTCTCACAGTAGCTCTGGCTATAAGTGAGCATTTCAGATACTTATCAGACCCAGCAGCGGTGGTACACGCTTTTAATCCCAGCACTAGAAGAGGCAGAGGAAGGCGACCTCTGAGTTTGGGGCCAGCCTGGTTTACAGAATGAGTTCCAGGAGAGCTAAGGCTACCCAAAGAAACAAACCAGAACAAACAAACAAACAAAAAAAGAAAGATACTTATTTGGAGTTATTCTCATTGCTGTCATTAGTATCTGCTTTGTGCTAAAATTCAAGTTGAAACACTGTCAGTATTTTACTGTAGTAGGTAAAGACTGACATCATAAGACAGCAGAATAGAACTGTGTCTATGGGTGCCACACACGCACTCTAATAAGTCATTTTAAAAGCAGGGTGTAGTGGCTTAAGCCTCTAACTATAGCACTCAGGAGGAGGCAGGAAAAACACATCTCTAGGCTAGCCTGGTCTACAAGGAAAGTTCTTGGCCAGCCAGGATATCATGAAACACTGTCTAAAGCAATAGATTTTACAAATATTTTTAAGAATTCATTTCTTTTTAACTCTTTATTATTTGTATACATGTCTGGAAGGATGTTCGGAGGTGAAAGGACAACTTTGTGGAATAGGCTTTCTCTTTCTACCTTTACACGGGTTCCAGGGATCCAACCCGGGTCATCTGGCTTACATCACTGGTTGCCAAGGGCTTTTATCTACTGAGCTATCTCACTGTCCCCAGAACAATGGAGTTTTGTTTGTTTTTTTCTTTAAAGACAGGGTTTCTCTGTGTAGCCCTAGCTGTCCTAGCTAGCCACCACACCTGGCTGTAACAACTGATTTTTAAAATCCCATGTTGGACCCGGAAAGATGCCTCAGCAGTGAGGAACAAATACTGCTCTTACAGAGGACCAGCGCTGGAATTCCAGCTACAAGGAGTTGGATACCTTCTCACCTCCAAGCTATTGGGCACTAGGGTGAGCTCTTAAGTGTGTAGGTGCACGTACTCACACACACACACACACACAAACACACTCACTTATACATACGTATATACATACACACATATACATAATTAAAAGAATCAATTAAAAAATTTCAATTTTTTAATCAATTAAAATTTTCTCTTGGCCCGCACATGATGGTGCACACCTTTAATTTCAGCACTTGGGAGGCAGAGGCACTGGATCTCTGAGTTGGAGGCCAGCTTAGTCCACAGAAAGAATTCAGAATAGCCAGAAACAGAAAACCCGTTTGGAAAACCCAAAAACAAAACAACAACAACAAAAAAACCCTCTTCAGTTTTATAAAACTTGCAGTTTTATATCCATACCAAATACATACCAAAATATGTATTACTTATAATTTTTGAGCTTCATCTTAAACCTTAAAAACCTAAAATTTTACAAATTAATAAGATATATCATTCATAAGAGATACATCGTCTTAGAAAAACAAGTTATTAATCAGGGCAGTGGTGGCCCATGCCTTTAATCTCAGCACTAGAGAGGCAGAGGCAGGTGGATTTCTGAATTACAGCCAGCCTGGTCTAGCAAATTCCAGGACAGCCCTATACAGAGAAACCCTGTCTAGGGGTTTGGGCAGGGGGCAGGCAAGTTATTAACAAGATTTCATGTCATTACTCAAAAGACTGATTTTAAGATTAAATTCCTATTTAATATCATGATTCTGTCAAATACTGTAAGGCCTAAGATCAGTTTTTGACACTAACCTATTTCTTATTTTTTTTTCTTTTACTTTATGCCAGTGGACATTGGTCCAACTTAATTTTTTGAAATTTAACGTGCTGCAGAATTTGGGGACGTTTTATGGCTCTCATCCATGGCACTGGTACTTCAGTCAAGGGTTTCCAGTTGTCCTGGGAACTCACTTACCCTTCTTCATTCACGGCTGCTTCCTGGCCCCAAGAAGGCTCCACATACTACTGCTGACCGTGCTGTGGACACTGCTGGTGTACAGGCAAGACTCCGTTCACGCAGGGGGGGGAGGGGGCGTTGAAACGTTACTAAGAGATGATGAAGCTGCTCAGAGGCAAGCTCTTACTTTCTTAGGATACAGCAATAGAGATTATATCAGATGAAAGTAATTACGTGGTGGCCAGACAGTGACAATTTAGACCTATTCACACTTCTGTCTAACCGAAATAAAAATGAGGAAGTGGTAGGATGGCTCAGCAGGTAGAGGCACTTACCACCATGCCTGTCACTATGAGCAATGTCCAGGATCTGCATGGTAGAAGGAGACAGCTGAGTCCCCACACGTCCAGAGCCTCTGACCTCTGCGTGCTCACTGTGGTGTGAGCACCACATCCCCAACACTCAAACATTTAAAACATTTTTAAGGAATGTACCCTTATTCCAAATTTAAGTAGTATTAAAGATTTATTTAATGTACATGAGTGCTCTGTGGCATGCACACCTACATGCCAGAAGAGGGCACTAGATCACATTATAGATGGTGGTGAGCCACCATATGGCTGCTGGGAATTGAACTCAGGGGAACAGTGCTCTAAACCACTGAGCCATCTCTCCAGTCCTAAGAAGTATCACTTAATTGAATTGGCAATATGGTTTTTTTTTTTTTTCAAAGTGTAACTGTATATTAAATTTCACTCTGACATTCCTGTTTAAACACATAATCACATTCTGTCTAAAAGTGTGATTCTGAAGCTGGGCCCTGTGGTGCATGCCTGTAATCCCAGGACTCTGGGAGGCAGAAGCAGGTGAACTCTGTAAGCTTGAGGACAGGCAGGTCTATGAAGCAAGTCCAGGACAGCTAAGGCTACACAGAGAAAACCTGTCTCAAAAAAAAAAAAAAAAAAAAGTGTGAGTCTGAAGCCAGGCACGGTGAAATGCCTGTAATGTCAGCAGTATGGGCTAAAGCAGGAATTGTCAAGAGTTTGAGGCCAGTGTGAGCTATGATTGAAAAACAGTTATCCATAAAAAAATAACAAGGGAATTCAATCTCAGATACTTGAAAAACAGATCATATAGTTTAAATACATTACTCTCATACTCATGTAAAATTAATGTTTTGTCTTAATATCCTTTATTATAGCATGTTGGGCCACAAAGAATTCAGGTTTATCTATCCCGTTTTACCGTTCTGCATGGTGTTCTGTGGTAAGTGTTTTTAATACAGAATACATTTTAGAAAAAATAGCTGGAAGCAGCAGACATGGAACCACTGGGTCAGCCCAAAGTCAAGGGCAGCCTAGACTTTGATAGCAAGAAGATCCTGTCTCAAAACAGCAGTAAAACATGAAGAGACAGTCAAGTGTCCAAAGAGCTGTTTCTTTCCAACTAGGCTGAATGAAAACTTTCCTAATTACAAACTGCTGCGTTAGGCGTTTTCTTTTCATAATCGAATGATCTGTGGGTGTCTGCTGTCTGGTTGTGGGGTCGGGGCTGACTTAGACCTCACTCTGCACCCGGCCTTGAACTCCAGGGCCATCCTCCTGCCTCCGCCTACCAAGTGCCGAGACTACAGATGTGAACCACTTTTGCCTGGCTCCTACATGTCTTTTTTTCTCCTGTGATAGTAAGATAAAATAAGGCTCCACCTGCCAGTCCACTTTTTTGCCAGGGTAGGAGATGACACAGTCTGGCTGGCCGGAAACATCTATGTTGCAGTCTCATGTCATCCAGGCTGGCCTTGAGCAACAGATTATCCTGCCATAGCCCATCCCCACCAGTGATGGGGTGACAGGCTTGCTGCACCATGCAGCTTTCCTAGCAATCAGAGCCTCTCCTGACACCTCAAATCTAAGCCTGATTCCACTGTGTACTATTTTAGCCTGATTTCATATTGTAAGTACGGCCTCTGCTGCATAACTGGTGGCTTTCAAAGCCATTTATTCTTACTAGCCACATCTCAGACGTGCTCACTGGCGCTCACTGGACAGAGCACTGGACCTAGGGAAGGCTCTAGATCTATGGCCTTAACCAGCAATCCTTTGTCCTCGGCTGCCCGAGTGCCTGAGTGCAGACAGGTGCCACTTTCCCTGACCTGTTGGTTTAGAACAGAGTCCGTCTTGAAGCAGTGCAGGTTAAGACGTGGTTCAGCCTTGCCCTCCCCCTTCCCGCCCTGGTTCTCCAGCTAAATAAACTGCCCCTTCCTTCTCTAATGTAAACACTGAAGCTGAATGCCCTAACAGCCTTCCCAGCAATGTTTAGAAATGTCAAGGTTAACATGCATCCTTCTCATGTGCCACCACTGCCCAGCAACCGTGGGTTTGTTTCAGAAGTCCTCGTCACTGTGCAGCACAAGAGATGACTTACTAAGTGAAGGCTCGGATCTCCACTATGTGAACCACCCCGCTAAATCGTTGCTGGAGGAGACAGGTTGTCATGGGACACAACAAAACCTAGATCCTGTGCATAGTCTGATAGCTAGTCCACTTGTCAGCATGGTAGCACATGACTGTAATCCTGGTACTTGAGAGGGTGAGCTATGAGGATCTTGAGTTTGAGGCCAGCCAAACACAGTAAAACCCCATCTGAACACTACCACCACCACCACCACCACCAACACACACACACACACACACACACACACACACACACACACACACACACACACACACACACACAGCTAGCTCGCCTAGAGCAGTTTGTGTCTTATGGGTGAGATGGAAGCCAGGCAAGCATTCTGGCACTTAGCTACATCTCAGCACCACACTTGGAGCAGGCAAGAGGAGCAAAGTAGGCACTCAGAGTGATGTTTAGAAGAGCTGCACTCCCTATTACATACAACTAAAAACGTCCACTAGGTGGTGGGATCTAACTGGGTATGACTGAACAGGCAGTCCTGCTCCCTGTAAGAAAATCACAGATCTTAGTCCAGACTGGCCGTAACTGTCTTTCCAACTGTCCCTGGGATCATTCAAATTTCAGAAATCCCCTTGGAACTCTTAGGACGTCAGATGCCCTCAAGCTAAAACTGGACATCTGTAACCCACACACCTTCAATTCACTAGAAAAGGCTAGACTCTGCCTTCGAGTACAATGGTAGCGAGTGGTCAGAGTTGACTTGCTGCCTATGTATCTGTCACACGGTACCACAGCCTATACTGTTTGCATGGAAAATTACATACAAACGCCTGCTGATAAGAGAAAGGAAGACTGCCCCTGCTCCCCTTCTTTCTACCTATCTTATCTCCGTGCAGGATACTCACTAGCCCACCTGAAAGCATGGAGGAGGGCAGCTCTGAGTTTTCTGCTTTTGTCAAATGCGCTGCTGGCCCTCTACACTGGCTTAGTTCATCAGAGAGGCACTCTGGATGTCATGAATCACATTCAGAGATTCTGCTCTGGAGGTCCTGCCCCAGCGTCAGTCTCGGTGTTCATGATGATGCCCTGCCACTCCACTCCTTACTACAGGTGAGGAAGGTGGTTCTGCCCCGGGTCCCACTTGTTCAAGGTCAGCCTGAAACAATAATGGAAACTTGGGGTGTTTTAACTATTTTGACCTTTCTTCCGTAGCCATGTTCACTGCCCACTGTCCATGCGGTTTCTCCAGTGTCCCCCAGACTTGACTGGAAAAACTCAGTATCTTGATGAAGCAGCTATGTTCTACCTAAATCCCGTAAGCTGGCTACAGCAAGAGTTTCACAGCAATGTGTCACTCCCCACTCACTTGGTCACCTTCAATGTTCTGGAGAAGGTATGTCAACTTGATGTAGCCAAGTCAGCATTTTCACTGGATTGGCAATCATCTGCTTTACCATCCCTTTTATCCCCTATATGAATTACCCGCATGGTGGCTGGTGGGGCGGGTGGGAGCAGTTCCCTAGTTGCAGCTACAGTGGAGGAACGTGAGCCTGCCTGGTTTGTGGAACAGCATGTAAAAAAAGGGCAACATCCTGGTTTGGTTTGCTCTCCCCACGGTTCAGTCAATGCCTCCTCTTGTCCCTTTCCACTTCATTTTTTGGGCCTGGTCTAACAAACAGAAGTGGCTTACCAGCAGCCCCCAGAATCTAATCTCTGTCCCCACTCCAGTGACCCAGTGTGTTAGGGTTACCACCATGCCTGAGTTTATTTTTGAGACAGGGTCTCACAACGTAGCCCTGGCTGTCCTGGAACTCAAAGAAATCCACCTTGCCTTTGCCTTCCAAGTGCTAGACTAAAGATATGTGCGACCACACCCAGCTACTGTGCCCAACTTTTTATGTGATTTCTAGGAGTCCTAACTCAGATCCTCATGCTTGGTCAGCAACCATCTGACCAACTGAGGCATCTACTCTGCCCACCCTAATGGTTTCTATCTTTTATTGGGGTGGGGGGGGAGGTTAAGACATGGTTTCTCTGTGTAGCCCTGACTGTCCTGGAACTAGTCTGTAGAGCAGACTGGCCTGGAACTCGGAGGTTCACAGCTTCTTCCTCCCAAGTGCTGGGATTAATGGCATGGGCCACTACTGCCCAAATGGTTTCTTAATCCAGCTCAAATGGTTTCTTAATCCAGTAGACAAAATTACATAATTACTACCACTGTTCTGTAATTGGTCTTTTCCCCAGTAAAATCAACGCTAGTTCTGTAACTTGTTAGGTATATTTAACTACCAGAAGTCATTCCTTTAACCAGAATCTTGTTTCATGAAAGAAAAAAAGTCATACACACAAACAGTTATGATTGGCAACTCTTGATGTTCCTTGAAACCACATCGGGCAAACGTGCCTTTATTTACTTGTAGGAGATCCGTGCCTTCCTCGCTTCAGGGAGCTATAAGAGGACTGCTATTTTCTTCCACACTCACTGGCCAGAGGGTCGGACTGGAAGCCACATACATGTCTACGAACGAAGGTTAACCAGCAGAGTCAACACAGGAGGAGCTCAACTGTGAGGACTTCTGCGGAGAAGTTGGCCCAACTGAGGGAAACTGCAGATGATTCGTCGAGTAAGGACGCCGCCCCTAGGGACAGCTGCACCACCTACTGTACTAAGGCATTCTTAGCAAGCACTAACGCGACGCCAGATTGGAAAGAGACCCTTAGTTTTCCTCATGGTGCAGTTTATTGTTTCTTCCATAACATTCAGGTGTGCAAGAGTTCACAAGAACAAGCCAGCAAGCTCTTCACAAGCCAACAGGCTCTTGAACCCACAGAGACAAAAGCATGAGAGTAGAAAGTGTTAGAGCAGGGTCCCGTCTCAGCCAGTCCTCAAGCCCTACCGCTCGCCTAAAGATGGCACACACTGTACTGGCTGAGCTTAAGCTCAGCTACTCAAACCAAGCCTTATTCATGCACAGAATGTTTCATGCCTGACTTCCTTAATAAAACTACCTTTTTTTTTTTTTTCCAGAGCAAAAAAAAAATTTTTTTTTGTTTTTAACAAACCTAAGCTACAGGAAAATGCAAGTTAGTAAGCTTTACTTTTGTATAATATAAAGACAGTCATGAGGATTTCATCTTAATTTCAACACCAAAGTAGAAAGCATCCACATCTCTTAATTTAACTTAATCGTGAATCAGTATTTAGGATCAAAAGGTAACCGCCCCAGCTCTATCTCAAGATTTGCCGTGTGTCTTCCATTAGCGCGACCGTATTTATGCCATTTACCTTCCCTTTTATAAGGCTGTGGATGAAGGTGCTTCTGCTCTTGTTTTCGGTGCCTGGAGTTTTCAATATTTACCATACGTTGCTTTTTATCAGGTCGACTGAAAGTAGTAAACACATTTTTTAATCTACGTTAGAGTTCAGTTTTCTAAAAGTAAAAATAACTTAGTTTTTCTCCATTAATCTACTATCTGAGTACTGTAAAAATATAAAACACAAATTACAATTCTATTCTAATACCAGGAAAGAGGGGAATCACTACTTTTCAACATTAAGGGGAAAAATAGACATAAAAACCCCTGCACTGGCTGGAAGGGGAAACCAAACCAGTGAGGAACAGGAATGTGACAATAAAATAATGAGATGTTTCCGTTACTAGCCCAGCAAAGACAAAAACCAGTCTCATCTCTGTCACCCCAGCCTTGCCCCTCAGCCGAGGTGCGCACCTTCATCTTGCAAAGCAAGGCAGTCCCTGACTCCCCCTTTGCGGTCAAGTGCGGCAGGCACCGCTTTCCTCCCACTGCCATCAGGCTTCTCCACTGCTTCACTCCAAGGCCACGCCAATTACCCAGAGTCCTCAGCTCTAGGCACCTGACTTGATGTCTCTGGGTTCTTGCGCTGTCATCCTGCAGTCTTTTCTTGCTTAGCAGGCTCAGGGGTCAGTGTTCCCTGCACTAAACCTTCCAATGGAGACTAACTTCAGAGTGAGCAGAGACGGCTACATAATAAATGTCAACAGTTACCTCCAAAACCAATTCACTTCTGCGTCTCCTTCCTTAGAACCTTCTTCTGGTAGTCTATGAGTAATATCAATAGCTAACAGCGAAGTCATCCCAGATATGCGCACATCACTTGCTTTCCACTTCCCTTACACAGGACCTACCTGTTTCACTCTATGAGTTGTTTAAAATGCATCTTGCCTGTTCCTTACCACCTCTGCTACCCTCAGATTCTCATCAGCTTGTCATGTGCAGAGCACCCCAGCTGGCCTCAGGCCTTCCAATCAACTCTCCTGGCTGCTGCCAGTCAGCTAAAGAGCTAGGCACCATCGTCCCACCCAGTGACAAAATCCTTCAGAAAATCTCCATCTCACAAGACAGACACTTCAGGAAACAGAGACCTTCCTGATTTAACCCCCTGCTCACCTGTTTCTGTAAAGCCGTATGTCTTCATTTTTCCACACCTTTGCAAATGACCTTCCATTCCAGGGAGATGCCCACCCCTATTCACGCACTAACCCTCACGTCCCTTCCAAAAGCTCAGATGAAAGGTCACTTCAATCATGAAGCTTTTCCAAGCATCTCCAGACTGCCTGAGGCCACCGAACCTTCATGCCAGTCAGCGCACACCCAACTCCTAAACAGCGAGGGGTTGTTCAGGTTCCTCAAAGCAGCCTCCCAACACTCACTACAGCACTAGACACCTGCTTCAGGAACTAAAGACACCAGAAACCAGTCTCATTATTTTATAGGCACATTGCCTTTATTCACAGAGGTATAACTATGACTCTCAAAGGTAAACAGACATTTGGAGTTACAGAATAAAAAACTGAAGGACAACGGCCAGTTTTGAAGAACACTGGGGCTTTTTGGCTCCTAATCACCGACCTTCTCAATAATAACCCTGAAATCACGCACTACCCTAAACTATCCCCACAACCAACAATGATTATGGGGGAGGGGAAGCTCCACATAACCTGGACTTCACACTGAAATCTGTTTCTAGCTTCCTAAGTCAAAGACTGAAGGGAAATTATCTCACCTAATTATATAAACTGTTCCAAAAAAGCCAAATTGGCTCAAATAAGTTTATACATCCTTTAGTTTTTACGGTAGAAATCAATTACTTGTTCAAGTCTAAGTGATTATATAATACATGGATTTTTTTTTTCCAGTTTGCAATTGTTATTTTAAAACTGTCTTTCAATTTATTCTGAATTTCAGTGGCAATAAAGCTTGTCTCTTACAAATAGTAATCTCCTAAGAAGCTCAAAGTGTAAAAAACAAAAAACTGCTATGCAATGTACCACTGTTAGAAGCTATTATAATAACATGGTTTTATGTAAACCGACCTGGGTCCGAATGGAAGGGCGAAAAGGTGCCCAAAGTGTCTATATATATATTCATCCAGCTTCTGCAAACTGTCATCCTCTACTTGATACTCCTTTATGCCCTTAAGGTAACCTTTCACGTCATCAACAAAGTCTACGAAGAGCTTCTGGTCGTATCTAAAGACACCATTTGGGAAAAATGGACTGATGAACTGATCCAGTTCTTTCCAGTGGTGAAAATTATCCAGTTCATTCAGTAAGTACCACTGAATCAGCTCTCTGAAGTCATTTACGCTGACAGAGCCCGCTGTGTTAATATGGCTAATGGATTCTTGTCCAGTACATCCCAAACAAACCCTTCTGGTAGAATGTGTGTCTCTGCAGTCAAACTTGGCCTCGTACGTATATGAATTTGCATTTTTCCTATCTTCTTCAGAGTGACTGGGCTTTTCTCTTCCTCTATCCCTCTGTGCAGACGGGCCTCTGCAGTTCTGGTTTTGGTTCGGTGCCTCGTGCACGGAGTATGAAGAATAACCATAAGCTGTTCTTGCTTTTTCACCTGCTGCTTCTTTTGAAGCCCCGAATCTCTTATTGCCCTTTTCATCAAAGATATTTTTGGTGGTATCTTTGAAATGCCGGAAAGTGGACTTCACTGAATCTGAGAACTTCTTCAAATTTTCCTTCACAGCTTCTTTTGCCTGCTTGATTTTTTCTTTATGATGTCTTACAAACTCCTTGGTTGAATTCTTCATAGCATCAAATGTTTCTTTAACTGTCCCCAGAAATGTCTCCTTCGACTTGCTCTTAGCCCTCTGGTTTCCTTTGCTTCCTCTCTTCCTCCCGTCGGTCTCCTGCTTTCCATTTTGGTCCTTTGCCTCAACATACAGTCTTTCCCACAAGTCAGAGCGCTGCTGCTCGAAGTTTAGCTTCTGCTCCAGCTCAGCCAGCCTCTGTTGCAACAGCACCATTTCCTTCTCTTCATTCTGCGCACTGTGAGAATCTGCCTGGGCCTGGGCCCTGCCAGGGACTAACTGCTCAAGTTCAGCCCGCAGAGCCATTGCTGTGAGCCGTTCTCTCTCCAGGTCCTTCTTCAGCATCTTTGCTTCCTCCAAGAGAGTCTCTTTTTCATTAAGGAAGCTATCTGTTTTCTGTTTCTCCATTGCTAAGCACTGCTTAAGAGCCTGGTTCTCTCTAAGTAACTGCGTATTTGTGCCTTTATCCTCCAACAGTCTAATCTGCCCCCTTAGTTGCTGTAACTCTTCCTGTAATGAAGACAGGGCTTTCTCTTCCTTTTCCAGAGATATTCGTAAATACTGGTTTTCTGCAGCAAGATTCTTCTTCTGAGTTTCAAAGGTAACTTTCTCTGTTTCAGTAACTGTCCAACACCTCTCAAGGTTTTCTTTCAATAACTAAATGGGTTTTTTTAAAGAGAAGAAAAATGTCAAATGCTTGGAAAGTTCAATCTAAATCCTAATCAAGTAACAGCCATAACCTTTAGTACCCATGAGTGTGTACATAGGTGTATATATATGAGCATGTGCACACTTGCATACAAATCCTCTGCTTAAACTGTTAAAAATTGGAAAAACAAATGCTCAGTGACACTTGCCATATAGACAAGAAGCTTCTCATTAAAAAAAAAAAAAAAAAGGAAAATACAAGTGTCACATGGAAGAAAATGTGTAGCAGGCAGCTATAGCAAATCAAGAACACTGATAAGGAAGAATTTAAAGAACAAGCTAGGCCAAACTTCATCTCTAACAGCCTAAGGGCCAAGTGCTTACTAGCAGACCCAAGGCCCAGAGTCAATGTTCAGTGTTGCCTATGGACACTGTCAGATTACACCCATTTCTAAGATAGAAAAGTGAGGGAAGCCCTTCTAACCTGCTATTACAGGAGCTTTCCTGAAAAGGTGCCTACAGAATTTAGTACTAACAGTTTATTCTATTTATCCATTTATTTTCAGACAGGACCTCTCTACATTGCCCTGGCTGGCCTCAAACTGAGATCCGCCTGCCTCTGCCTCCACACCCAACAACTAAGAGATTTTAAAATTGGTTGTATTAGCCTTCAGCCACTTACATCTCCACATCCACAGACTCAGTAAAAATGTGGATTAAAAAAAAAATTCAGAAGGCAGCATGGCATGGTGGGACACACCTTTAGTCCCAGCACTAGGGAGGCAGAAAATGTTGGAGAGTGTCAGTGCGTAAGTCCCGAGTCTCATGGAAACATGCCTGAACACAAAGGACGGCCTGAATCCCAGTAACTTCCCCAAATCCAAGTAAACTTGAATTCGGAAAAAAAAAAAAAAAAAAAAAAAGAGAGAGAGAGAGACACAGAATTTTACATGTGAAAAACACCTAACAAAACAGTTGTCTCATTAGCTCATTATTCTCCATTAAAAAAAAAGATTTAAACTGTAGTTTGCCAGATGGCTCAGCTGGCAGAGGTCCTTGCTGCCAGGCCTGATGACGTGGCTTGGCTTCTCTAGGACCAGCATGGTGGACTGCAGAGAACTGATTCCTCAAAGTTGTTTTCTGATCTCTACACTTGCATCATGCATGCAAAATACTTGTGTGCACATACACAGGTAGATTAATTTTTTAAAATTCTTTGAAGTTAGATACTTGGAATCCAACTGGATCTTCTGGCCTTGTTTACTTAGCCTATCTGAACCTCTTTCTATTTATAAAATGAAAAATACTAAACAACTTACCATCATTTTGATCTTTATTACGCTTATTTGTGTGTTTGAGTGTGCATGTGGAAGTCAGAGGACAGCTTGTGGCTGTGGGGGTGTACTCTCTCCCATCATCACGTGCGGCAGGGGCTGAACTCAGGTGGTCAGCTGTGGCGGCAGGCCTTTACCCGCTGAGCCATCTCACTCGTTGCAGTCATTTCTTTACTAATCTTTACTGTATGTAACTGCACCCAAGTAGTTCAATTGTTGGCTTCTACTGTAAACTTGGCCTGATTCATCATCATGCCTAGATCCTCAAGTGCTAGGCTAGGATTATAGTGTTTGTGTGCCCCCACACCTAGCTCAAACAATTATTTCCACATTTTTATTAGTTATTTTTCAATGGATACACACCTTGAAATCTAGAAAAGACTCTTGTTCCTGCTGGCATTGCAAGAGATGATCCTTCACACCATTCAGCTCCTCTCCATGGATCTTTCTGACTAACTGCTGACGCTTCTGAATCTGAATTGTGCCTGAAAGGAAAACTAGTATAGTTATAATGTTAACTGCCACTACTCAAAAAGCACAAGACCCTCGGCCTACACTATCTATTTACTTGGATGAGGACATTCTTTTCTCTGAAAACCTTGTGGTGTCATTCATCAAATGACAGTGGATGCTAATATACAGGCCAAGCAGGTTAGTAATAATGCTAACTCATTCCGCATACACAAAGGAATATTCAAGCAGGTCACTACCTCTCTGAAGAAAAACACAGGCCACTCTAACAACCCAAACAAAACAAAATTTTTATCTTGCTGTATCAAATGTACTCAGCTTTGAGGTCTCTGAAGTAAAGTGTTAGCCTCTTTGTGAGCAGAGAAATAAGTCATTACTGAAGTTCTTTTCCTACAGGTTAAGAGTCAAAAAAGAGCAAGAACCCTTAGAAAATGCAAACTCTCAGGAATCTATGAGAGTGACTTTAACTAAGACTCCTAGCAATGGGGCAATATAGAGCCTGAACCAGCCATTTCCTGTAACCACACAAGACTTCCAATGGAGGGACTGGGACACCAACCCAGCACAAAACCTTAAAGCCACAATTTGTTCTCCCTATTTCCTCCCTCCCATCCCCCATCCACCCCTCCTCCCCTTCTCAGAAAAGGGGAGACATCCCATGGATATCAACCAGCCTTGGAACAAAATTTGAAGGAAGGGCCAACCAATGACGGGCCCAGCTCGAGACCCATGCCATGAGAGGGAGCCTACCCCTCACACACTATTAATAATACTCTACTATACTTGCAGACAGAAGCCTAGCACAACTGTCATCAGAGATGCTTCACCCAGCAACTGATGGAAACTGGCAGAGGCCTATACCCAAACATTAAACGGAGCTGGAAGAATCCTATAGAAAAGGAGGAAGAAGGACTGAAGGAACCAGACGGGTCGAGGACCCAAAAAACCCTTCAGAATTAACTAACTCAGCTCTAAATGTGCTCACAGAGATGAAAGTGCCAACCAGAGAGCATGCATGGCACAGGACCTAGGCCCTCTCCACATATGTAACAGTTGTACAGCTGGGTCTTCATGTGGGACCCCTAAAGTGGGAGCAGGGGCTGCTTCTGACTACATTGCCTGCCCTCGGAGCCCTCTCCCCTAACTGGTCTTCCTGGTCCAGCCTCAACAGATGATGTGCCTAGTCTTACTGCAACTTGATATGCCAAGGCTGGTTGATATCCATGGAAGGAGTCGCCTTTTCTGAGAAGTGGAGGAGGGGTGGATAGAGGAAGGGGAGGGAAGAGAGAGGGACTGGGAGGAGAGGAGGGAGAGGAAGCTGTGGATCAGGATGTAAAGTAAATAAATAACTTAATTAACAATAATTTAAAAATTATAAAAGGTCAAAAAAAATGTGAGGCAGGTATTTCTGGCTGTTCTGAACCTAATTTGTAGACCAGACCTCAATCTCAGAGAGCCACCTGCCTCTGCCTCCTGAGTGCTGGGATTAAAGAGATGTACTATCCCCAGTCTGCAAAGTGAATTTCTTTTCTTTCTTCCCTTTTTTTTTTTTTTTTTTTTTTTTTTTTTTTTTTTTTTTTT
>NW_026585691.1:9849832-9862063 GCF_907164565.1 Psammomys obesus | reverse complement strand
TTTTTTTTTTTTTTTTTTTTTTTTTTTTTTTTTTTTTTTTTTGGTGAGACAGTCTCTTTTCTTTTGTTTTTTGCTTGTTTGTTTTTGAGACAGAGTTTCTCTGTGTAGCCATGGCTGTCCTGGACTCACTTTGTAGACCAGGCTGGCCTTGAACTCAGAGATCAGTCTGCCTCTGCCTCCCAGAGTGCTGGGATGACAGGTGTGTGCCACCATGCCCAACAAAACACTCTCCTGTAGTCCAGGCTGGACTCAAACTTAGTATGAAGCCAAGGAGAAGCATGAATTTCTCCCTCTGCCCCTACCTTTAGGGTGGTAAAGAAGTCCTAGTTTTTATGTTGCACCAAGATTTGAACCCAGGGCCTTGCATGCACTAGGCTAACACTCTACAAACAGAGCCACATCCCTTCTATTTCTTAAATGATGAGATTATTTTTTAAAAAAGAACACATGCACTATTTATGGGAGTGAGGGGTACATGCATGCCATGACACAAAAGCAGAGGTCAAGACAGCTTATAAGAATTGGACCCCTCCTTCCCCATGTGGCTCTCAGGGATCAACTCAGGGCATTAGTCTTGGAAGTAAACAATCCTACTGAACCATCCTGCAGGCCCTCAAAGCCAAATCTTTTAAGAATTCTGCAATAGGGCAGGGGCTATTTCTCAACAGAAGAACCTTCTACAAAGGTTACCACCCAGTACCAGGACAGTTCCTTCATTTGACCTTAAATTCAAAACATTCTTTTGCATGCTCCTTCTACTACGTGTGTCATGCGTAAGAAAACACAACAATAAGATGGACTCAGTGGCACACGCCTGTAATTTCAGCACTCGGGGAGGCTGAGACAGATGGATTTCTGTGAGTTCAAGTCCAGCCTGGTCTACAGAGCGAGTCCAGGACAGCCAAGGCTACACAGAGAAACCCTGTCTCAAAAAAATCAAAAAGAAAGAAGGAGGAAAGAAAGGAAAGAAAAGGAAGGAAGGAAAGAATGAAAGCACACATGCACGCACACCAAGAAACCTAAAAACATCTGACGACTAAAGGGCAGACCACTACATGCAGAAGTTTAAACATAGGGTGCAACCATTAATCCTTTTTAATTCTTCTACAGGTCCTGAAACCCACTTTTGAGCATCACTTAATACAGGAATGGGGATTCAGTTCAGTGGTGAGGGCTTAGCACAGCACCCTGCTACCTGACTGTCTAGAGGGATTCCTCCCCCAGGAAAGGGTCTACTTCAAATGTGAAGCAGCTTACACACTTTCTAAGTTTTGAGACTACCAAAATCCACTCTGGAAGCCCGAGTGCCCTCACTGAACTAAGCTCTTCATGCTTCCTTCACTCTCACCCAAGGCCTTCAGCACCAGCATATGGTTTATGAAACCCATAGCAGGTCTAGCTGACCTCTAGATTTTTGTATTTCTATCTTTTTTTTTTTTTTTTTTTTTTTTTTTTTTACTATTTTCAGTTGCTCAATGAATTAAACTGTCCCACACAGTTAATATCCTGCATTGTCCACTTTTAGAAACACCTTTTTTTTTTTTTCCTATAATCTAGGCACTGTTTGTTACTGTTCCAAAGTTTCAGTTGCTGAAATGGTCTACTTTCCCTCCTGCCTGTCATAAGCTTAGTAAAAGCCCATTCAAGGATGACTTAGGAAGCTTATGTAGCCACAGACTCTAACCCTCTTTATGCTGTGTAACTTCCAAGCTAGCTACAGTTATGTAACAGGACGGTCTGGTGCTCTCTATTTGATTGTTAATGATTTCCTTCCGAGGTTTGCTTGATGTCTTTTACAAACAGACACCCACATACCCCAAAATGACATTTGTAATCCTTGCCTCCAAGTTACCCCTACATACCTGGGCAGGGCAGAGTGAGGTAGGTGTGGCCAAAGTTCTCAGGCTTTGATGATGGGAGGGTCATAGGAAGGAGAGACAGGTAAGACAGGAGGAAGAAGCAGAGCCGCCACGGGATAGTAAAAGAATCACGTGGGCGGGGAGAGTGGACTCTGAGACTGATGTGGAGGAGTGGTCCAGATGCAGAATACAAGCACTTATGGAGACAGGACGGGGAAGTAGCCAGATAGGCATGACTAGAGCAAATGGCATGGGATGTAGGGCTGAGGGGTAACATGAACGGTTATGGGGTCAATATACCATAAGCCCCAAGTAAAATATCTAAAATCCAGCAGGTGTCTGTGGCTTTTGCTGATATGGCAGGGGGCTAATAATAACTGCCTAATAATTATAGGTTTTAATAATAAACCTTACTAGCTATAAGCATTTTTACTTTCTACCACACTGTTACATGCTCAGAAGAGCTGGAGAGCCTGCCAACACCTTCCACTTTCTGAGTATGGAGCCAAGAAGAACACTTCAAACATGTATTAGTATCAGCTTTCATGTAGATTTTTATCTCCTGTGCTATTTTTTATCTTTTTCTAAAAGTTCAGATGCACTTTTAGACCCTAAGTCAGGCCAAACAGCTAGAGTACACTGTATCACTATCCTTTGCTTTCTTCTAGAATCTACAGGAAACCCCACAGTTACAGAGCCAAGGCTGGTGTGTTCTGAGGAGGCCATCTCTACCCTGTGGCTGCTTATGGCTACAGATACTGGAGAACGGCTCTTGGTATGGAGCTCACTGCCCAGCACAGGATGAAGTCCTGTCGTGTGAGTAAGAATGCTGAAGGTCACTGGGCTCAGGGCTTAGATTTACATGTAGACTCGTTTCATATGCTGCATCACCCAGGGTTCCCATGCTGTGATAACGAGAATATGGAAATGCACAAGAAGGAAGGTAATGTGTTAATTTTGTTAAAGCCAGCAAACACACAATTCCTTGGTTTTAAAAAAGACAGTTCTAAACTGTACTTTCTACAAAATATTCCAAAATCATGCATTGTGAGATTTTGGTGCAGTCTGTATTGACATTGAAGTTAATATCCAAGTCTTGGCTTTTAGTAAGAAAAGATTTTAGACCTTTTTCCTTGTTTCCTTCATGTTTACCTGCAGGAGGCAAAAATACATTCAAAAACATTGATACATTTACTTCACTGTTGGAAAGAACTATTGAAATAGAAAGCTGAAATGTAGGTTATATAGACCAAGAAAAGGAATAAATCTACAACTAGTTTATATAGGCAAACTAAGATTGTCAAGTTTCCAGTCACAGTGGTGTAGACCTTTAGTGCAACCCTTGGGTGGTAGAGGCAGATGGAGCTCTGTGAGCCTGAATCAGCCTGATCTACATCATGAGCTCTAGGCCACCCAGAGCTACACACTGAGTCCAGGACAGCCTGGGCTATATAAAGAGACCTCGTTTCAGACAAGTTCACAACAAGAATTGTGAGACTTTTTTTTTTTTTTTTTTTTTTTTTTTTTTTGAGATACGGTTTCTCTGTGTAGCCTTGGTTGTCCTGGACTTGCTATGTAGACCAAGCTGGCCTTGAACTCATGGTGATCTGCCTGCCTCTGCCTCCCTGAGTGCTGGGATTATAGTGTGTGCCACAACGCCCAGCTGACATTTATTTCTAAAGTATACCATACCCCTCTGGCCAGGACTGGTAGCACAGGTCTGTAATCTTGGCACTCACTTACAGCTGAGTCAGATCATGAGTCAGAGTTCAGCCTAGGCTACATAGTAAAACTCTTGCTTCAAGAACAAAAATAAAAATAATAAAAATAAACTTAACTATCCCACAAAATCCACAAGAACAGAGTAGGACAGTCTTCAAACTGTATAGGCACAGACCTTGTGCTGGCAACACGCTAAGAAAGGAGGCTGCTGTGTGAGGCTGGAGACCTGGGTTTGAGTCCCAGAATCTGCATAAGGGTACAGAAGAGAACTCCAGACATGTCTTCTGACCTAAACTTATGTGACAGCGTATGTACCCGCTTACACACATACATACATGAACAAACGCACACAGTGGCTAAAACTTCTTAAAAAAAATACAGAACTTAAGTAAGTAATTCAACACTGAGATTTTTCTTTCTTTTTTCAAGACGGGGCTTAGCTGTCCTGGAACTCTAGAGATCCACCTGTCTCTGCCTCCTGCATGCTGGGATTACAGGCGAGTGCCACCACTGTTTGTCCTACCAGTGAGATTCTTAAATGAAAAATAGCACCATAAAGAACTTTTCTCATCTAAGGAGACATTTAAAGGCTTTGAATGCTGATTATCATAAATAAACATTACAAAATAAATACAAAAGTATAAAGCAAAACTTCAAGATGAAAACGTTCTGGATGAAACAGAAAGGCAGAAATGGATGTCACAAAATGACTCCTGCATCCAACCTCAAGCATATCTAGATTTTCCTGTGGAGGGCTATGCCATGACAGCTTCCCCAGGCAGGACTCACATCTGCCCAACATCTGACTGTTCAGAATGACCACACTAACAAAATCATAATTCATGGCTGAGTTTCAGAAAAAAGATATTCATTGTACATAAACTATCTACAAGTCACTTATCTAATAAAATAGTTTACTAGAGACCAAATAAAAAGATGAGCAATAATTACTGAAATATTTCAAATGTAATGTTTTTTTTTGTTTTTTTGAGAAAGTATTACATACTATATAACCCAGACTGTCCTTCCACTCTTGGTAACTTTCTTGCTTGTCTCTCCACGGCTGGGATTATAGATGTGAACCATATCCCGTCTACAGCAAATGTGACTATTTTGATGGAATTTAAATACTATGCAACAAATATAAAAATCTGCCTCAAGGTAGAACCCAGGGTTTCTTAAGTTGTGAGTCTTGTATCTAGGTTTTCTATATGCTTCCTACATATAACTGCAGATTTTTATTTTATTTTAAACAGGGTCTCAGTATGTGGCTGGCTAGCCTGGAGTGGAATCTGTAAACCAGTCTGGCCTCAAACTCAAAACCCTCTTGCCTGCTTCCGGGACTAAAGGCATGCCCTTTAGTCCATGCCCATCATCATCAGATTTTTTTTAATGCCTGTTTCACCTGCACATAGGTCTGTATGCTATGTGCATGCAGTGTCCTAAAAGGTTGGAAGAGGGTGCTAGATCCTTTGCGGATAAAATTACATGATTATGAAACAGGTGCCATATGGGTTGGACACAGGAAATTGAACCTATGGCCTCAGGAAGAACAGCCAGTAGCCAGTGCTCTAAACTGAGTTCAGATTTTTAATTTTCAAATCTTCTTTAAAAAAGAAAAGCCACAAATATGTATGTTAATAAGGTCTTATTTATACTTGAGAGTCTGATGGAGGAAGATTACATACAGGCTGAAGACCAGCCTGATCTTGTCTCAAAAAATAAAAAAGTTAATGTCTTGTTTCGGGACAGGGTCTGGCTATGTTGCCCAGGCTAATGGCAAACTCCTAAGATCCAGCAATTCTCTACTTCTGCCTCCTGAGTAAAGTAGCTGACTATAGGCACAGGCCACAATAGCCAACACTGACCTTTCTGTGCCGTCTTGCCTTGCTGCTGTATGAATGTGGCTTCTGCACAAGGTGTTTCCGAACACTTACCATAGAAATGTCCAAATCCCATGCTGACAGCGATCACCAAGGCCAGGATAACACACTTGTTGAGACCACCACTAAAGTGGCGTTTCCTCGGCTCCTTGGAGAGCTCATCTTCTGCTTCAGCGAGTGGCAGCTCCTCAGACTCTGAGACAGAAATGGTCTTCTTCCTGTTGCGGCGGCGGCGTGGGACAGGGCTGGGCTCATGGCTGGTGTCATCACTACTGGATTCCTCATCACTAGGCTGAGATGAAAAGACTATTTTAAAAAGAAAAATGTTGACATTTAAGTAAACAGTTTCAGAAAAGCCTTGCCAATAAATATGACATAATAATCAATGCTATCCTTACCTACCCTTTTACATGAGAAAGCCAAAGAGAAACACAAACAAGAACATGCTGTTCATTTACCAACATCAAACCAAACAGACCGACTGTAGTCTAAAAACTGCTACACCCTGCCTGCACCCTGACAGTCTCCTTATGTAGCTCTTTAAAGCTCTACCCTTCCCCACCTTACTGTCTAGAACAGTTACTCATTTCTTCAGTCTAGTTCAGTCTAGAAGCAGAAAGAAGTATTTTAGTAAAAAAAAAAAACAAAAAAAAACAAAACAAAAAAAAAAAAAAAAAACAGAAACCGTCTCTGTGTTCAGTTTCACATCTACCTGAAGGGACAGGAAGTGTGTAAGTACTTTCTCTTACAATAAATACATCTCCAAGGTCCCTATCTTCCTATCCCACCAAGCAGGTCCAAAGCACCACAGTTCAACCCGGGTTCCAGAGGTCAGATGAGCCCTTCCCTTCCACTGCCACTCTCACCAGAAGGTTGTTGATTTTACCCTCTAGTAAATATGTCAGCATGAGGAAGCGACACAACAGCTATCCCTGATGCTAAGGCCCAGTCTGGTGCTGCTCCTTCATGGAAAGAATACTAAAGAAAAAAACGAAGAAGGAAAAACTGCACAGAAAGTCTCCAGTCGAGGAACAATCCCTTGAAAATATTACTCAAGGGGCTGGAGAAATGGCTCAGCGGTTAAGAGCACTGTCTACTCTTCCAGAGGTCCTGAGTTCAATTCCCAGCAACCACATGGTGGCTCACAACCATCTACACCCTCTACTGCCCTCTTAGAGCACTAATATGCATAAAAGAAATAAATAAAATCTTAAAAAAAGAAAATATTTTTCTTTTGCACATGTCACTTCCTAATTCCATTCATGTTTCAACCAATTACCTACAAGAACACTGGTAATAATCCCTACATGCCAGTTAGAAGATAAAATGTGAATTGAACTTAACACGGCGCTCCAAAATAGCACACGCTCATGCACCAAAAATGCCAGTCTTTCAGAAAACAGGCTGTTCATGCCACAGGAAAGCTTGCTCTACATCAGGCAATGCTTTCTAAAGATCAAGCGTGGAAAATTTAGTTCATGTTCACATGACAACACAGAGACACTGCCACTGAATGAACACATAGGCTAATGCTTAGTGACATGGGAGTCGCTGAGGGGTCGCTGTGTTGTGTCCCTCATGCCCAGCATGTGTCTGCTTATTCTTAATCACTAGTTTTTCCAAGATGCCATCATCTCAGCTGTGAGGTAATTGCTCAGATAAAGAGAAGGACAGGAAGACTTAAGCCAAGCATTGCATAATATAAAGGCACCCAGATCCTGGCTGGAGTATTGAAGTCATGCTTTCTGACAGAATGGCAGTAAGTAAAGATAAGAGCAAACCTTTCTCCAAATCTTAAAAATGTCTCCAAACCTACAATATGTATTGCCTTCATATATATGAACAAACCACCCTGTAGATATTAACAGTCATCAAACTCCCTAATGCTTCCAGCTTTAACTCATAATATGTAATGGTGGAAATATGTGGATTTCTAAACTTCCTGTACAGGGCAATTTGGCCCACAGTCCAAGCAGCAAGCAATGCAGAGACATGCAATAAACTCAGCCAGCCTGTTTATGGCTCTCTGGGATCAGGACTCTCCAAAGCACTCAGCATTTCAATAGTAAATGTGACTGGCCCAGCTTGAGAAGCTGCTCAGTGTCAGGCACGCACGCCACCTTGGAGAGCGAGCTGGCTAGGAACACGAAGTTTCAGCTGGTCATCCCATCCCCTTATGCATTCAGGAATCTTCCAGAGCTTCTCCCACCACCTTTCTTTTGTGAATAAATAGGGGGAAAAAAGATGTATAAAGCTTCATTATAAATAATAAAGGAAAAAACTGAAAATACAACTTTCATCAGTTACACTGTTATCTTTGTGAGATTAAAATCCAATGACCATCTCTTTAGAAAGATACACAACACGAATGTCCTTCGCCTTCTGGGGAGAAAGGTTGGTCAATGGAAGGCAGTAGTTTTCTTAAGCAAACAAAAGCTGCATACCTATTAGAACTATACAAAAACATGAAGCTGAAAAGCTGTAAGGATAAAAAGGAATAAGAGAAAAGAACGAAATAACTGAGAAAATAAATTGTCCAACGATGCCTGGCTGTAGAGCATTATCAGTGTTGCCCAAAATTTAGCATTATTTTCAAACATTTTCTTTATACAAGCAGTTTTGATGGGGTGGATTACAATAGGTTAAAAAAGTAAAGTGGGCATAGCCACATCCACCTTTGATCCCAGCACTCTAGGACAAGCCAATCTTCATGAGTTTGAGGCCACCCTGACCTCTAACGAATTCCAGGCTAGCCAGGGATACAGGTGACAGATCCTGACTAAAATTACAAACCAACCAACCAACAACAACAACAACAAAAAAAAAAAAACTTAATATTTCTGCTAACTAATTCTGAAACACTGTCAGATCTTTCCAAGAGGAAATGAAGTCAGACTCCTGGGACTGCAGGTTCAGGTCCCCACAGCAGGGGTCCTGCTCTGTCACTAAGCCCTCTGGTGACACTCCTACCCCCCCATCTTAAGACGGAGGTGAAGACAACAAATGGATAAGCAAACAGATCAAAAGGGGAAAACTATCTGAACATGATGGAAATTCTAAAATCAAAACCATATACGTATCAGGCGCTGCCCTGCCGAGCCCAAGGAACCTGAGCACGCTGAGGGGAGGAAGGCTTGAGCCTGGGGTATTGAATTCTAAGGTCAACTGTAACAACTGTGTGTAAATACAGCCATCCATCTGTATCTCAGACTCAACAAAGGATGGATTCAAAATATTCAAAAAAATTCCTTCTGCTCTGAACACATACTTCTTATTGTCATTCCCTAATAAGTTCCTAGCACTCGTGTGTTACATGTGAATTACTGTTATATGTGGACAGAGGATGTGGATATTTTTTAAACATAATCCCAGGAAGACTGTAACAAATCCAAGGCTAGCCAAGGCTACACAGTGAGGTGTGGGCTCAAGAGAAAGATCCTATCTCAGAACAAACCAAAATGAAAATTAAAAAAAGCCAAGAAACACAATGTGGCATTTTATTACTTTATAATGGAATGAGAAATGTCATTGTTTGATTCTGACTGCCAAATGTATTAAAAGAATGGATTAATCAAGTATTAAAAGAATGGGAAAACAGGAGCTTATCTGAACTAGATTCTATATACTCGTTTTTTGATCTAATTAGGAAATGATTAAAACTGCAGTTCTAAATGAAGTCATAAGACTCCATAATCCATCTTTAAGTTATTATCACTGTGGATTAATTAATACCTGAGTTAGTTACAAGTTTCTTTTTAAACATTTTTCTAGAAACTTTATGTCTAAGTATTTTGTGTCCCATTGAAAGATACTACATATTAAAAAACTGAGGTTAAAAACTGTGGAAGTAGCCAAGCAGTGGTGGCACAGGTCTTTAAACCCAGAACTCAGGAAGCAGAGGCAGGTGGATCACTGTGAGTTTGAGGTCAACCTCATCTACAGAGCAAGATCCAAGACAGCCAGGGCCATACAGAGAAACCCTGTCTTGAAAAAACAAAAATAAAATAAACCGAGAAAGCTGGGAATGGTAGCATATGCCTATAGAACAGCTGCCAAGTCTGAGGCAAAGCCTGAGCTACATAGTGAATACAAAACCTGCCAGAGTTACAGAGCTAGACCCACTGTACCTCAATCAATCCGTCAATCAGGTGTTAAAAGACAAATGCTTTTAGGACCTGAGACTTGAACATACTGAATGTGGCTGGGTGCTTACCTCACATGTATGTGCAATATCTGGGGTTCAGTCCCCATCCCCCCACACACACACAGAGTAATGTATCAAAGAAAGAACACTAAGCTGAGCCATAAAGGCCAGGAAGACACTGTAACAAATTTTGCCAAGATTTTCTTGAGTTTCAGAGAAACCGTTTAAAGAGCTGAGTTGGAACAGGCCACTAACTAAGAGCCCAGAGGTTCACTGCCGCCACAGCTCCATACCGGGTTCTGGCGGGCAGAAGGTGTACTGGCTGCTGGAGGAAGAACCCATGTTAAAGTCGTCGGAGCCGGGCGCTTCTTTAATAACCTCCTGGTTCCCCATTTCTTCCAGCTTAGGTGGTTCAAGTGTAACAATGTCAGAATCGTCACTGGTAGTTCCGAAATAGACATTGTCTTCAGGGGAAATTACTTCCTCCACCTACAGAACCAAATAAGACAGGCAGTAAGCTCAGTAATTTTGAATCTTAAATTTTCTTCACAGTTCAAAATATATGACACATAGTTTCATTCTTTTTCTCTTCTCTTCCCTTCCCTGTTTTACAATGCTGGGATGGCGCCCAGGGCCTTGTGTACGCTGTGCTTTGGGCCTACTGCTGAACATCTCCCCTTGACCTTAATGACAGGATTTCCATCCAACAATAAAGGGTTAGGCAATCACAGGCTCACTTTCTTTAGGTTGGAGAACTTGAAAGTCATCCACAACGCTAAGAATTAGGAGACTACTGTCTCCTTCCGCTGTGCTTCAGAAACTGAAGAGACCACTCACCCCGCTCCACGACCACAGGCACCAAGAGTTCACTTACTTCACCAGTCCCATGAGTTTACTCGCACAAAATACTACATCCAGGGAGTATGTGATAGACTCATTAAACTGAGCTGGCTCAACAGCTATGCTAGGGGCTACAGTCTGTATATATCCCCTAAAATTCACTAAAACTCAGGCTGGCACACGCCTGTAATCCCAGCACTTAGGTTGACCTCTGTGAGTTGGAAGCCAGCCTGGTCTACATACTGAGTTCCAGGACAGCCAGGGCTGTGTAAAAAGACCCTGGCCAAGGGGGAACACCACCAACAACAAAACCCCTGAAAACTCAATCAGCTCTGGGGAGATGAGGAGGATGCTGTTTGAAGAGGCACAAAGCACAATGACATCTGGCCATTTCCTTCCTCTGCCCTCCAAGGATATTACAAAAGGTACAATCATAAAGGAGGGAACAATCACACACACCAAACCAGTTATGAGAGCCTTCATCTTGGACTTCACAGCTTCCAAAAATAAACTTTTTAATAACTTCCTTGGCAGCGAGTACCTCTTTACCTGTTGAACCATGTCATCAACACTGAAGATTTATTTATGTATGTGGGGAGGAGCATGTATCTATTTAAGTCCAAACACATGTCTATATGTGCAAAAGTCACAAGAGGGTATCAGATCCCTGGAGCTGTAATGACAAATGTTTGCAGGACACTAGGCTTATTCCATGTGTGGTGAGATCTGAACTCAGGTCCTCATGACTGAGTAGAAAGCACTCTTAACCACTGAGTCATATCTCCAGGCCCTTCTAGAAAGAAATTATTCTTTATGTCACCCAATCTTAGTACCAAGGGACTAAAATACCATGGAAAGATTATCCAGCCAAGTAGCTTCATTCAAAAGACAACTCCAACAGACAAAATTAATTTGTTATCAAATGTAAAAGCTAACCTTCAGCCAGGTGCAATGGTGCATGCTTTTAATCCCAGCACTTGGGTGGCAGAGTAAGGCAGATCTCTGTGAATTATGAGGCTGGCCTGGTCTACAGAGTGAGTTCCAGGACAGCTGGGGCTAAACAGAAAAACCCTGTCTCAAAAAAACCAATAGTTTAAAGTATTCTTAATAGTTAAGTAGATTAAACTGTTAAGAATACTGACTCATCTGGTCACAGTGGGGCTGTGAGGTGACCTAAGGGCAGGTTCTTTCCCATTGTCCTGTTCTAAAACCCAGTAGAAGTTAACTTTAACCTTTAAGTTAACTTTAACCTTTAAACTGATGTTTTTCACTGAATTTCTTTATAATTTAGGTAGGATCAGGATGCTCATCTACAAACAGGAGCTCAGTGCTTATCAAACATCCATGGAACAAAATGAAACTTTACCTCAATCACTGGCTTGGTTTCTTCCACTGAGGACAACATGGTTTCTCCCACTGCCGACGTGCTGTTTACGCTGCTTTCTGGTATGAACCAAAATCAAATACCATTATTTCTTTTGCTGAAAACACTTTCCTTGTGTCACCTACGCATCATCAGCCCCTCTGTTCTTGCTAACAAATTTCAACTGCATCTAAGTGCTAGGGGACAGTTTCATACAGGGAATGTAACTCATTAAGGGCTCTCAGGTGTCAGCAGCCTTCTAACTATTCTCAATCACTTGCTGGCCGACTTCCCGAAAGTCCACAGAACATCTAGGACAAGACCATTCCAATAGCAATCAAGGATGAAACCCTCCATCTCCAGAAACAGAAACACACACACACACACACACACACACACACACACACACACACACACACA
>NW_026585691.1:9808591-9849822 GCF_907164565.1 Psammomys obesus | reverse complement strand
ACACACACACACACACACACACACACACACACACACACACACACACAAAACAGAACAACTGGAAGTTAATTTACCTCCACCTCCATGCCCTGCATGAAGAACTTGCAGTTCCTCTTGCTCTAATGAGGAATGTTCTTGAGTCAGCTCACAGTTGTCACTGGCTGCAGCAGAGTTCACGATCTCTATGTCAGAACCCTAGGGGAAAGTGGTAATTATTAGATATTCCTCCCTTCAGCTGGATTTGATGATATGTAGAAAGTTCCTGACGCTACCACACTCTAAACAAAATCTATCCTGGCTGGCTTTGGTCAACTCATTCCATACAGGCCTGCAGGAGGGAAACTGCAGAATGAAGCCATGGGCTTCAAGCCAATGTCAGGTGAACACAAGATGACTGGACTATTTTATGAGGCCAAAAGCCAAACTCTGAGTCCTAAGTGTCTGCACTTAGGAGAGCTGGCTCAAGAGTTAAGAGCACCTGTGCTTGCAGAGGACCCAGGTTTGATTTCCAGCACCCACATGGTAGCTCACAACTGTAACTCCAGTCCCAAGAAAAGCAACACCCTGTTCTAGCATCCTCAAACAATACATGCACATGGTATATGAGGTCAAAGGACAACTTCTAGAGTGGGCTTTCTCCTTCTACCATGTGGATCCCAAGGAGCCAATTCCACATGTCAGGCCTGCAGAGCACCTGAGCCACGTCACTGGCCTATTCTCATTGATGCTATTTTGTGAACGACATGACTAACTGTTCTATACCCTCAATTATCACAATAATTATTTCTATATATACCATCAGGCACCAGCATCAGTCAGGCTGATGGTAAATGCTCATAATTCAAGCACTTTGGAGGTGGGGCAGAGACTTCCATTTGGAGGGCAGCAAGGGCTACATAGTGAGTTTGGGGCACACTGGGATACAGTGAGACCCTGTCTCAATTAAAAAAAAAAAAATTCACTGATGAAGCAAAATTTATAAAAACCTAAACACATATGGGAACTTTTGATGAGACTACTCAAACTCTGAACAAGTGAAGCTGCTCTGACGCTAGGGTTTCTGTTCCTATGGACTTTTCTATAATGAAAACAATCACCAATGTGAGAAAATCAGCATCTACACTGTTCTGGTTACAGAATTCACTGTATGAGCATTGTTTCTCATTACAAAACTGGTTTTATGACCATGGTCAAAGCAGCCTGCACTACGTAGTAAGCTCCATCCCAGCCACACCTAAACCCTCCAAAAACAGTAACAAAAACTGAAGGCTGAAAGGCTGGAGAGATGGCTCAGAGGTTTAGAATGTCGGCTGCTCTTCCAGAGACCCAGGTTCAGTTCCCAGCACCCACCTGATGGCTCACAACCATCTCTATCTCCAGCTGTTGGGATAACCTACACATATTGTATTAGCTGGCTAGAAAGGGATGCGCCATTATTTTCAATTGTTAATTGCTGTACCAGACTAGCAGGTACAGCAGGAGATGTAAATGTTTGTCACTTCCTAACCTTCCCAAAAAAGAAAAGGCACGTGGCCATGGGGCAGGCACTTTTCATGTAACCGTCAATCTGGCCGAAAGATAGCACTACGGAGCATGGTCCGCCTGCTGACTGGTTCAGAATGAGTGGCTGTGAAATCTCTCCCACTGTGCTAATAGTTTTTTCTATGGCATTTGAGCTGTCGGCTAGAGTTGGTGAAGTAAGAAGGAGAGAGGCAGAGAGATGAGAACATGACCAGAGAAGAGCAGGGAGATCTGTGTGGTGGAGACATAGTGGCAGGGAGTCAGGTTAAGTTAGATGGCTCGCTGAGAGACTGCCCCAGCCTTCTCCTGTACAGATGTCTCCAGGTCTTTACTGTTAAACCCCAAGCGGGAACCCCAAAAGCTCCTGCAATATCCAGTCCCAGAGAATATGACACCATCCTCTGGCCTCCAAGAGCACTATATACACATGGTACACATACCTACCAACATTCAGGCAAAACACTCATAACACATTTAAAAACCAAGAAAAGAAGAGGAAGACGACCACCAGGCACACGGCACCTTGAATTCCAGTGCTCAGAAAGTGAGGCAGGAGGATCAAAAGCTGGAGGTTAAGCCTGGGCTGTGTGGAAATTTAAAGGCAATCCTTGTTACACAGTAAGAGGCTGACCTTCCCTCCACTCCCTCCCACCCCCAAAAAAGAGAATGTACCACAAAGAAAGTCTTTTAATATTACGTAAGAACTCCAGGGAGGTGCTAACAGGTGGATCTGTGAGTTCAAGGCCAGCCTGGTCTACAAAGCAAGTCCAGGACAGCCAAGGCTACACAGAGAAACCCTGTCTCGGGGGGGGGGGGGGATTACAGAAGAATGTAGCTGTAATGGGCAAAGCCTGACAATTAACAAGGCCAGCCCCTCTAAGTTAAGGAAGTCAGCAAGAATAATGTAGAAGATGCAGGCTACAGTTTCAGCAGGACCCAAATTCCTGAATGCTACTCTCTGGAGAACTTCACACCTCCCGATTATGAACAACCACTGTCCTCCACACATGTAAATCTAATGTATACTTTTCCTTAATAAATTCTGCACTGCATGTGAAGGGGGGTGGATATGGTCCACACCTCCAGCACCCCATTCCTGGGAGGCTGAGGCAGAAACTTTGCTTTGAGTTTCAGGCCGGCCTACATGACAGAATGAGACTATCTCAAAAACAAAACAAAACAAAACAAAGCCAACCATACTAGCACATACCTATAATCCCAGAACCTGGAAGGACTGTTGTGAATTTGAGGTAGCTTGGGCCAGCCAGGGCTACACAGTGAGACTGTAATGTCTCCAAACAAAGCAGACCAGCTCCTTCTCAAAAACAAAAACAAAACAAAAAACCCTAGATGTGCCAGCAGAGGCCTGTCAGCCCAACTCAAGGAGGCTAAGACAAAAGGATCTCAAGTTTAAGATGATCAGCCTGAGTTGCACAGACTCCAAGGCCACCTAGAGCAACTTATTATTTGAGACCCCATCTCAAAGTTTTGCTTTGTTTACAAAGAGAGGGAGACAGAGACAGACAAACTAGAAATGTATGTAGCTCAATGGTATTTTAGCAGACAAGTTTAATATGGATGGGAAACAGCCCAACTACAAAGGAAGCCAGAGCTTACATGCAGAAAGCACTCAACTTCATAAAGCAGTTTTTGTCACTACTAACAAATAATATGTATAATATGTATCAGAGAACATACCTCATGACTGATGACAGTCCAGCCACAAGATGAGTCACTGTCGCTGGAATTTTCAGACATTTTTCAGATCTGTAATACAAGAACATAGAGTGAAACATGGGACACTTTTTTTTTTTTTTTTAAAGCTCCATATGACAACCCACAGGTTTTCCACACAGGGCATACGGCCCCACAGCTTTAAGCTAAGATGTGGGGTCCCCTCTGAGCTACGGCCACCGGCACAGCTGTGCTGCTGCAACCCACGTTAGTTAGATCTGAAAGGCAAAGTGTACCTGGAATCCTGCTGGCATAGGGAAGGGGACCAGATAGCAGCAGAGTCTACTTTCAGCCAACAGCGAGGTGGGAAAAGCCCGGAAGAGGCCAAGCTCTCATGTACTGACAACAACAACAACAACAAAAAAAAAAAAAAAAAAAAAAGATGAGCAAAAGATTTTATTAAAATAACTATTAGCAATACCTCAACTGGAATTCTTTTAAAGGATGAGGGAAATCAGAATGTAAGAAAACTTCTGGTTTCTTTAAAAACAGAAATGCTACAGGTGTACTTTTCATTTTAATCCCAGGTATAGGATACGGGGCTGCTTTATAGTGGCCACAGCAGCGGGCTACGATTTGTCTTGTGCTCCAGGAGGGGTGTGATTTTGCCAGCTGAGGGCAGTTTACATTGGAAATTCTGGGGACTCTTGAGGAGGGTATAACTTCTGGACCCCTGAGAGGGCCTGCGGAGGCTACTGCTGCTGATGACTGCTGTTTGGAGATCCTGACAACAAAGATCAGACTTGCCCTAAGGAACTCAATGCCCCTAATCAGCAGGAAATAGTCCTCTCGAACCTTTCTCTCCTAGTGTTGGGGGAGGGAGGTTGAAAGGGTTGAGGTAGGGTAGGGGGTAAGAAAAAGAACCCAATAAAGTAGTCAAAAGCCTGGCCACATCATAAATTGGTTCAAAATTTAGGGCAGTGAGAATGACCTCACTCTGTCCTGAAGCAACACCTTGCTCAGCCAGGTCTCTCTTCCCTCTGGAAAGCCTTTTTACATCACCCCATACCAGCTCGCCCAGGCTAGCCTTGAACTCTCAACTTCTCTACCTCTGCCTCCAGAATGCTAGGATTACCCACCTCATTAACGAGCTTCTGGCACTGCACAGATACTATGTCCCACAACCTAAGGCTGTGGTTCCAACAGAACTGTATCCAGAAGCTGGGACACAGCTCAGCTGGTAACATGCCGAGCCAGGTCTCATTTCCACCACCATGTGAACTAAGTATGCTGACACCCACCTGCAATCCTAGCAGAAAGAATCAGAAGTTCAAGGTCACTCTTGGCTACACGGTAAGTTCCAGGCCAACCTGGTATGGAAGACACTCTCACAAGTCAGAAGTCGCCCCACCCTCTGTTCAGTTCTAAGAATAACTAGTCTGCAATGACCTTCCCAAGACTGGACAGTACGTGGCACCACTCAATCTCAAGACTCAGCACTAGGAAAGCTGGGGTAGGAGGGCTTCCAACTGTAAGCCAGCCTAGGACAAACAGCAAGATACTCTAAAAGGGGAAAGGGAGGAGGGGCAGAGAAAGAGTGAAAGGCAGGAGGGAGGGAGGGAGGGAGCTCCCTTAACTGTCAGCGTCCATAAATTCCCTTCATTTTCTGAGAGTTTCGAGGGTAGAAGACATTCCTTCTATGTACCATTCTTCATAAGAACTGTTCTGTGACAGGTGTAGTGTCTCCCCCCAACAATCCCAGGACTTGGGCTCTACAGTAAGACTTGTCCCAAAGGAAAGAAAAACGTGTCCTATAAGGGTTAACTCAAGGGCTGCTGGGCCTAGTGACACATGACTTTAATCCCAGCACTTGGGAGGCAGAGAAAAGAGGATCTCTGAGTTCAAAGCCAGCCTGGCACACATAGTGAGTTCCAGAACAGCCAGAGCTACACACTGAGACCCTGTCTTTGAAAATCAAACCAACTAAACAGCCAAATTACCTGGTGTGATGACGCCCTACATTGTTCCTAAGAAGCTACATTTTACTATGAAGAAGGCAGGGTTCCCATCTCCTTATCTTCTAGAATTAGACATGAGGGAGAAGAATGGGGGCACTGTTATCTCACAATTCTGTGATTCCAAGCAGACCACAGACTGAGAGAAAAGCCAAGTGCTGCTGGGCTGTTCATAAAGAACCCACCTGACCACTGTTCAGAATCTGACTGTAAGCATAGGCAGTTTAAGGCTAGCTGAGGCTACAGGTTTACGATCAGCCTGAGCAGTTTCCCTTTTAGAGTTCTTTAAATATTTTTGTATGTGTGTTTTTACTGCAAGTATGTGTGTGTATCACCTGCAGGCTTGGTGCCCATGTAGGTCAAAAGGTGTTGGATTTCCTAGAACTGACTTACAGATGGTTGTGAGCACCATATGGGTACTGGGACTAAACCGGGGTCCTCTCCAAGAACAGCAAGAGCTCTCAACCACTGAGAAGTTGCTCTAGCTCCTCCTCTTTACGTTTTTCATACATTACTTTACGGGCTAATAAAAGTAAGGTTGTGATATAATTTAGTGATAGAGCAACTGCTTCAAATGCATCTGACACTGGGTTCAATCCGATTCATTCTGAACATTCAAAATAGAAATATTTTGGTGGGAGGTGGTTGAGATGTGTGTTACTGTGTAGCCATAGCTGGCCTACAACTTGCTATAGACACTAAATTAGCCTAGCATGGTGGCGGGGCCTGTTCCCCAGCTCTGTCCCCACCATAAGTGAGAAGACAGACTAGGAGACTAGCCTGAGTTTGGGCCTGAGACTCTGAGTCAAAAACCCAAAGCAAGAAAGAAGTAAAAATAAAGAAAATGGGGGTGTTCATCATCACACCCACAATCTATGAGCCTGTTTTTCAGTGCTGGAGAGTTAAACCTAAGGCCTTCCTTAAACATATTACGTAAGCACTTTACCACTTACTCACTGGCTCGTTTTAAGCACAGTGAAAGCCAAATCCAATCATCTCTAAGAAGAGTAGTTTCTTCCCAGAAAGTTAAAGACACTAACATGCTGCCTAAAAGTGTTAACTATTGGATGTTTGAGTGAGTTGAGTCCACACAATACAAGATCTAAGGTCCTCTGTAGTCTTTGATTATAGTAATCCTCTTGGTAAGTGCAAAGACAACCTCTCTGCAAAAAGCAGACTCTGCTAGTTGAAATGACGTAGGAAAATACTGTCACTAAAAATAATGTAAGCCAGGCATGCATGGCACACTATAATCCTAGCACTCAGGAAAGCAGAGGCAGTAAGATTACCCACAAGCTCCAGGCAAGCCTGACTACAAAGTAAAATCCTGTCTCAGTGCAAAAAAAAAAAAAAAAAAAAAAAAGGAATAAATACACTCTATCCATGTACTGCTGCTACATACAACTTTTCATCTAGAACATGAGTTCTGCAAGAGAAGTGAGGCAATTACTGACCATTACTTTGTAAGTTTCCTACTATGATGTAACACTCTGCAAATCAGGAAGCAAAAACCACTCTCAGATATCTGAAGAAAACAGCCTCAATCTAAAGCCACATCATTTTTGAAAGAAAACCATGACTCAAACACTAAGAGGAAATTACCTATAGCACAAAGGTCCTCCTTTCATTAGCTGTTTGCAGTCTTATAATACACACTGATGGTCCAGGGTTGTAATGGCTCAATTTGGAAAAAGCCTAAAAGAGCTAACAAATGAAGCTGAAGAGACGATCAGTACTGTTCTTCCAGAGGACCCAAATTCAGTCCCCAGCATCCACACTGGGTGACTCACAAAAACTGCTTCTGCGCTAGCTTCTGGGGGATCCAATGCCTCTAGTGTCCATGGGTAGGGAACGCACCTGCACACACCCAGACACAGGGATACACATAGGAAAAAAAGAAAATAAAATACATCTTTTTTTTTCTTCAAGTTAACAAATACCTAAGATGGGCAGGGGGAGTCCAGGGGGACTTCATCATTTTACAAATCTATCTGGTTCTGGCTTTGCTTCCTATCTTAATAGCATTCTCTCCCTCCACCTCACTTCCTCTTTCTCCCTCACGAACACAATAGTCTCTCTCACACAAACTAAATTTCTTAGTTTCTAAAGTTCTTCTAAATGTTCTTCTCACAGAAAAGATAATTTACTTTAATTTCCTCAGTTATCATTCCTGATGACTAAAAGAAAAGCTAGTAATACATACACATTCCTGTTGCTGTTTGCTAGTGTTTCTACGTGATGACAGGGGAAGAGACCACACTGTCATCCACCTGCACTCAGGGATGATGTGGATACTCCTCAGCTATCCACTGATTTCAACAGCGGACACTGCAACCACAGTTCATTTCACACATCTGTTTACCTTCACTGTCACATACCTGTGTTACTCAGATAAAGCCTTTCAAATGAACTAAGACATTTCTAAAACATTTCTTTACATTCATGTTCTTGGTCAACCTAACTTGAGGTCAACCTTAGAGCCAGATGCTAACAGCAGTAGCTGACTTTCCCAGGAGGAGGCGTCTCCACCCCACCCAGGGCTCTGGCATCTGTTAGAAGGATTTCAGACTCAGTATGGTCTCGCTGCTTCAGAGGGCAACATTAAAAGAAGCCACTTCA
This sequence comes from Psammomys obesus, assembly GCF_907164565.1. Taxonomy (NCBI): domain Eukaryota; kingdom Metazoa; phylum Chordata; class Mammalia; order Rodentia; family Muridae; genus Psammomys; species Psammomys obesus. The sequence goes on along the minus strand of NW_026585691.1, from coordinate 9,841,993 downwards.
TAGGAAATCAAACTAAAGACCTCTAATAGGTGTAAATGTGAGACCAAGACAAACATAAAAGGCCTCACCACAGGGGCACTCACTGTCTTACAATTCCAGGTCTTTTAATACAGAAGAGCAAAGTCACAGTGAGGAAGCGAACCAGCTGGTCATCAAACCAGAACATACCACCCAGCTCTACCAAGAAGCCAAATGAAGCCTTGGATATTTCTTCACCAAAATTAAGCACCAAAAAATACACAAAGCTTGCCATCACTCCCAACGGGGACTGTTTCACATGTCACTTACAAAGGCTAATAATGTAACACAGAAATAAACCTGTCATGATTTCAATTGTATACCCAAGTCCATCTTCACAAAGCCACGTTGAAGGTGAACAGCTGTTATTTCCAACCCTCCAAAGGAAAGCCTTTGAAGCTCAGTTACACTAGTCACTGTTTACCTCTGCAAGGCTCTCTGGAGCTCATAGGCAATATGAATTCAAGCAAGAGGTGAGTAGCTCAGTGACAAGCACTAAGAAAAATTAGATGAAACTAGAGAGATGGCTTAGTGGTTAAGAGCACTAGTTGCTCTTGCAGAGGAACTGGTTCAAATTCCGGTACAGCACAGCAGCTCACAACCGTCTGTAACTCCAGTTTCAGGAGATCTGATGCCCTCTTCTGGCACAGATGTACATGTAAGCAAAACACCCCATACACATAAAAATATTTTTAAAAAAAGAATAAGAAAATTAGACTTTATTCTCAAAACTGCAACTCATGTTACTTTCTCAAGCTTCCACAGAAAACCCTACTGACTCTTCAATGACTTTTCACACATTTAATACCCTTCCTAAAAACCTAAATGAAACAAAACAAAGAACAACAAAAATGCTAAATATATTAGTTACATGGGATCCTTATGTATTACAGGACTAAACTCTGTCTCTGAACCTTTAATCCCAGCACTTAGGAGTCAGAAGCAGGCAGATCTCTGAGTTCAGCCTGGTCTACAAAGTGAGTCCACGACAGCCAAGGCTATACTGAGAAACCCTGTGTCTAAAGACAAAAGCAAAACAAAGTTAAGATGCTTTTTATTCTTTCCAGATAACTAATTTGTCTTTTGTCCCTTCTCCCAAAATTTATTTCCATTTAAAGTCATATATAGTTTGTGAATTTAGTATAACAAGGATTGTAGTTTGGTTTCTTCTGTTGTCACTCCGACGTATGTTTTGTTTTTTGTTTTCTTCCTGATTTGGTTTTTGAGGTAAGGTCTGACCCTGAAAACCCAGGCCTGCCTCCTCAGCGCTGCAATCACAGGTGTTCACCACCTGCCCAACTACCCTGCTTGGACTCTGCCACTTTGTCTTTTTATGAAACTGGATCTTGCTATGTAGCCCAGACCGGCCTTAAAACTTCAAATGTTCTGCCTAGGCCTCCTAAACTAGGTTATAGACCTAGGCTACCATATCAGCTTGTTTATTTACTTTTAAATTTTGAGCCCAAAGCCAGCACCCCCACTTCTCCAAGTCTGTGCGGATGTGTGTGGAGGTCAGTGGAGAAATTCATGGGAGTCAGTTGTCTCTACCTTGTGGGTTCCAGAGAAGAACCTCAGATGGCAGACTTGCTCAGCAAGCACCCTGACCCACTGAGACATCTTGCCAGCCCATTTACTTTTGAAAGTTATACTTAAAGAATCCAGAGATAATAAAGGCAAGAGTATTAAGAATTCAAGGCTACCTAGCCAATTGGCAGCTGCTCTGGGCTATATGAGACACTGCCTTTAAAGTTTCCAGGACTAAAGAAATAGCTCAGTGGTTGAAAGCAAGGGCTAAGAATACAGTTCCCAGCACCCACAACAGATGTCACTCTTCTGGCCTCCACTGCATGCGCATGCTGTCCTTAAACGACAGCAGGCAAAACACACAAAAATTAGTCTTTAAAAAAGATGCCATCGGTGGGGGGAAGTGGCTACACCACCCCCTCCCTCAGAAAGATGTCACCTAGGTAATCACATCCTAGATAACCCCTTTATTAAAAAAAGGTTTATTTACTTTATTATGTATACAGTGCTCGGCCTGCAGGCCCCACAAGAGGGCACCAGATCTTATTACAGATGGTTGTGAGCCACCATGTGGTTGCTGGGAATTGAACTCAAGACCTTTGAAGAGCAGACAGTGCTCTTAACCTCTGAGCCATCTCTCCAGACCCCTAGATAATCACTTTCTTAGCTAAATATTCTCTGAACTCTATTTTCAATGAAAATATAACTGTCTGCTTGATTTAGAGTACAAAACTGGTTCTATGGTTTGTTTTTGATCATCCTGAAGACTGAACCCGCACCCAGGGCCTCACATACATTAAGCACTGCATTCTCAGACCTTTTTATACGGGAATATGGCCTCACTATATTGGCCAGGTTGGTCTCAAACTTGACATCCTTCTGCTTCTAATTCTAAATGTCTGGGGTGCCACACCTGACTGGAATTCCAACTTTAATGGAACACGATTAAAACAGCATTTACAGCGGGGCTTGGTGGTACTCAACTATGATCACAATGATTAGGAGGCTTAAGCAAAGAACTCCCAGGTCTAACCTGGACTCTTTTAAGTAGAACCAGGACAGTCAGAGAACTACAAAACAAGAAAAAATGCCGAAAGCATTTATGAGCATTAACTCGCCTCATAACCTCCTCAGTTCCTCTGTGACTTTAGCTTGTCAGAATGGTAAACTATTCACACCAGCTATATGTGATAAACATCCCCCGAGAAATCTGAGGCCTATTAAAATTGGGACCTAAAAGTTGGTTGGTGCACTCAGAAGGCAGAGGCAAGGGGATTTCTGGGTCTGAGGCCAGTTAGGCCTACTGAGCTACACAGAAAAACCCTACCTCAAAAAACCAATCAACCAACCAACCAACCAACCTCAAAACCAAACAAACAAAAAACAAAAGAAAGAAAAACAACTGGGATTCTAAGCCTGGACAGACAGTGCTTATATTTCAAGCATTACGTGACCTTGCTGTAAGACTGCAAAGCACTCCTAGTCGAGAGTAATAAACTGGTTGCCCATTCTGGGTACAAGCAGCTCCATATGCTTAATAAAGCAAAAGCAGGATAGAATGGTGAGTGCTTGGTTCACCCCACAACAAAACAACCCAGCCGGCTGAGATCTAGAACTCCGGCGCTGCTCCTGGCAGAGTTGGGACAAAAGAAAGGTTAACGCGACCGGTGAACACGCAGCTGCTACTTAGGACAAGCCCGAGATCTTGACCAACGATGGGGAGGCCTTGGAGGGGAAGGGTGAAGAACAGGAGGAGAAAAGGGAAGGGGCAATGGTGAAACAGCTTCGGGGCTGCGCGGGAGCGAACCTCTGCGCTGCGCGCTGGCACTTTTCTATTTCTGACACCCGGGACCTCGGCGCGGCCGCAGGGTGACGCACGGCATCTCAGCACAGGGATGCAGCCGCACCGGAATCCCAGTGCGCCCAGCTCGGAGCTTGCGGGGCTGCCCGCGAGCCCGCGCCTCACACCCGCCAGGTCGCGCCCTCCACCCGAGGTCGCAGCAGCGCGGGAGGACCGAGGTGCCCACCAGGAGACAGCCTCCTGGCACTGTGTCCGAGCGAGTTGCAACCCGTCCCGTCCGCCCGCCCCGCGCCCCGGGGGGCCTACCCGACGGCACCGCCTCCTCCGCCCGACCGCGCCGGTTGTCACCGTGGCGGCGTCCGAGCTCCAGACGCCAGTGACGCCTCATAAAAACAACCTGCTCGCGGGCGTCTGCAGCGGGGAAGTGGCGGCTGGCGCGGCGCCGCGGGGGATGCCGGGACTTGGAGTTTCTGCTAAGCCTCCCGCCAACCAGCGGCGGGAGAAAAAAACTACGATTCCCAAAAACACATGCGGCCCGCCGCTTGGAGGCTGCCGGAAGCTGGGCGGGGCGACCGCGGATCCCCACAACATCCGGGCTCCCACGCCTGCAGCCGGTTGTCATGGAGACAGGGTGACACACTGGAAGAGGGTTTCCACCTACCCTCTCACTCCCCAGATCTGTCGGGTTTAGGAGACGAGGGTCGCCTGGCTTCGTCCTCGCTGCTGCTTTCTGTCGGTTCGGTGAGAAGACCGGACCCTGCGCCCTCGGCAGCCTTCTCGCTATCAAGAAAGAACTGCTTTTGCCGAAGAGATGGAGGGGAAGGAGAAAAAGATCGACTCTGACTTGGTGGGTTTGGGCGGAGGGCTTTTGAAAGTCGAAGTGTTTTAGGCACCATCTACTCCCACTAACGAAGTAACCTAGTTAGTCATGAAGCTTTTACATTTACAACTGTAAGTGCATAATCCACTAAAATTATTGCTGTGAAGGTATAAAGGCAGCACCTCAATGCAAACTGTCTGGTGATGGTTTTGACCAGGATGGTTTTTATTTTGCGTATCTATTTGCAGAGGTAGAGCTCGAACCCAGGACCTTGTGCATGGTAGGCAACCGCCTTACTCCTGAGCTACACTTCCCAGCTGTAGTACCTTCATTTTTATGTCTTTTATAGTATGCCTTGTGTAAAAGGATGGGAGAGGGGGAAACACAGTGCACTCACACCAGAGAAAAGTTAACTTTACCCTGTCCCCAACATGGGTAATGAGTAAATTCTAAAGGAAAACATTCAAAAATCTGATGTTGGGCAAAAGCTGGTTTCACAGTTAGATCTGATGTTTGTGTTGCTATAACCAGGGATTAAAACACAAGTCTCACACATGCTAGGAAAGCACTCTATGGAGGAGGAATAGTTGGGTGAGAGGGGAATTTGGGGTGGTGGTTTTTTGAGACAGAGCCTTTCAGAGTAGCTCAGGCTGACTTCAAATTTTCTGTGTAGCCGGCATTGAACACCAGAACCTCTTGCCTCTGCTTCCCAAGTATTGGGATTACAGACCTAAGCCATCACACTCTGCTCTTAGAACTCCTTGAATGGGCTAAAATTCAAATAACAAAGCTGCTTTTACGGTGAGTGGGGATAAAGTGGTTCTTACTTTGGTTGTGTACAAACATCTTCAGTTACCCAAAGATGTAAAGAGATAGCATCACACCCCCCCCCCCTGCTTTGGTAGTAGATAAGTCATCCAGTGATTTGCATTATTTGAAGTAACTTTTTAAGATAATTAAATCTAGAGCTGAGGGTGATTTCAGTTTAGGGCCAGTAGTAGCATAGGTGACTGGATGAAAACTGGAGACCTCACAGTAACTGAAGGGGATAGTAATAGCCAAAGGTAACCCATGGTGTGGCTAGGCATGGTGGCCCAGACCTAGAATCCCAGCACTATGGATTCGAAGGCAGGAAGATTGTCAGGAGTTTGGGCCTGTCTCAAAAAAAAAAAAAAAAAAAATCATCCACCATTTTAATGTTTTCATTCAACTTGTTTTCCAGTGGGTTGCATCTAGACGGAAGTTCCTGCCTTACACCACACTTTCCTAGTATTCCAATTTCTAATTTTTTTTTGAGACAGTGCTTCCTGTATGCAGGATGGCCTCTATCTCCCTGTGTAAGTGAGGATGGCCCTTCTAATCCTCTGTGATTACTGGTATGAGCTGTCATACCAGTTCATGTGGTGTGGGAGATAGACTCCAGGGCCTCTCTGTATGTTGGACAAGCAGCCTACCAACTAAGTGACATTCTCAGCCCCTAAATTTTCAGATTTTTAACTTAACGTTCCAAAACTGAATCCTAGACACTAAAAGAACTCTGGGATTGAGAAACAACTCACCTAGAACTGTCAGAGAAGCCCTAAGGATTACAGTTTCTCCAGGAAATTCTCTGCTGAGGGTGGGAGATGAAAGTAGGCCACCCACAGTGTGCCCTTGAGGCCAGAGGGACTTGCTGCAGAAGAAAAGACTTGCCTTTGGCAGAAAGCTAAATGTACATATGCTTCTCTCCTGAGTTCCTAACCTAGAAAGAAAAGGGAAAGAGAAGCAAGGAGGGAAAAATATATAGAAAACACTAAAAAAAGCATTAGGTTGAAAGGTCTCACTCTGAAGCCTTGGCTGACTGCCCTTGAACTCCTAGCAACCCCTCTACCTCTCACAGGCGGCCTTTGGTACCACCACACCTTTCTAGAGATCTGTAAAATTCAAGAGTCTGTAAAAATTCTGTTCTAGCTGCTTCCCCTAGAACTGGCATCCTGCAAAGGTTACTGCCTTGGAGCCCCTGAAGGAATGGGGGAGCATCAAAGATTTAGGCAAAGAGAGCAGGGCATGGTGGCTAATGCCCTTAATCCCAAGCACTCAGGGAGGCAGAGACAGTTGGATCTCTGTGAGTTTGAGGCCAGCCTGGTCTACAAAGTGAGCCCAGGACAGCCAAGGCTACACAGAGAAACCTTGTCTCAAAAAAAAAAAAAAAAAAAAGCAGAAAAATTAGACAGGAATGCCTGTCACCTCAGTACTACTTTAGAGTACATCAGTTCATACTAGTAAACCGCAGTATGAAACAGCCTCATTTTTAACTATGTAGGTTTATATTTTAAAAAAAAAAAATGTTATGGAGCTAGTACAAGGAATTTCATAGCCAAGCATGGTGGCACAAACCTGCAATGCCAGCACTCGGGAAGCTGAGCAGAAGTAGTTCCTTGAGTTCAAAGCCAGTCTGGGCCACAGACTGAGACACTGTTTCAAAGAACCAGAAAAAGATGGAGTGTGACAATGGCAGTGGGAGCCAGCATCACTCTGCCAGATAAAGCAGCATGGCTTCTTTCTAGAGACCTCCTGAGTGAGAGAGATTATTGACTGGTGCAAAAAGAGTTTCAGGGGCTAAGTATAAAGAATAAAGCAATACACATAATAATATGTTTATTAGGGAGCTTTCAGTACAGGCTGCATCATAGACACTAAGAGACGGGGAGAGACATGTCAGAGGACAGCAGCATACACTTGGAGTGGCTAGGGCCACTCAGGACAGAGGTCTTCCTAGATGACTCAATAGCAAAGCCTGTAATTCTGGTGGCTTTTTAAGTTGCACTGGCCAAAGGGTTTAAATGATTGAGTAAAATACAGTCAGATGTGATGGTGCATGCCATTATGCTACTGCTTGGAAAGTTGAAGGCAGAATGATCAGAAGTTCAAAGTCATCTGCAGCTACATATAGAGTTCTAGGCTACCCAGGGCCACCTGAGACGCTTTCTCTAACTAAAGAAAGAGAAAGAGCCAGGTATGGTGGCCCTAGACTTGAATTCCAGCACTAGAGAGGCAGGCAAATCTTAGTGAGTTCTGGAATAGCCTGGTCTACATAGTGAACTCCAGGCCAGCCAAGATGAGGGGAATAGGCCAAGTCCACTCCTGTGTAACTGAGGGTTTTTTTTTTGTTTTGTTTTTGTTTTTTTTGCCTTTTAGGAAAATAAAAATAGTTTGACTTTGGATGCAGACATGAAACCTGTACCACTGGCTCCGTGTGTGAACCCTGGCAACCCTGTGTTTTCCTGTATGTTGGACCCCAAGACACTGCACACAGCTACTTCACTGTCCAAACCCCAGATGATTATATACAAAACCAATTCCAGCCAGTACGGGGCATTCTCACCCAAGCCCGAGTTCTTTCCCTGCAAGTACAACCCTCAGGAGCAAGTGTTCACAAACCGCATCAGAGCAACTGGGTTCTATCAAAACAACGGCCTAAACACTGCCCCTGACAGAACCAGAGGCATCGATTTTCCTAATTTTCAACACACTCTATGAAACCATAGCCTCCTGGCACCTGAAGAGAAAATGTCCTTCAGGGTGTTAGCTTAAAGTCTAGAATACCTAATGTGAACAAGAATGATTTTAATGAAGACTCTTACTTAAAAAAGACATGAAGACATGTTCTAAAAACACTTTTAAGAAATAAAAATTTTTAACTGATAACTTACTAAGAGTGACTCCATTTTTTTTCATGTTAGAAGAAGGCTCTCACTTTGCAGTCCTGCTAACCTAGAATTCTCCATTAGTCTAGAAGCACCTTAGCTTCCAGATGTAAAGCACCTTGTCCTATAAACAAACAGGTGTTCAGGGGCAGGAAAGCTGGCTCAGCAGTTAGGTGTAGACTGCTCATTTGGTCCCCAGCATCACGGGAGAAGGGGGAAGGAACTCATTGTCCTGTAATTCCAGCTCCCCAGGGATCCCATGCCTTTGGTCTCTGAGGGCATCCGTACTCGCCCGTATGTACCCACAGACACACACACAATTAAAAATAAAAAATAAACCTTCAAAAGTATACAAAGCTAGACATGCTGGGGAACATTGTACCCTGAGTACTGCAGACTTAGGCATGAGAACCAGAATCTCAGGGCCAACCTGGGCTACGTAGTAAAATTCTTTCCAAAAGCAACAAAACCCACTTGAGGGTACCCCACTTTATAATAAACTAGCCCATGTCTTGCCTATGTCTATACTACCAAAAACCAAATTCAGTCAGATCTCGTGGCACAGGCCTATAACAACCACTCAGGAGGCAGAGGCAAGAGAATAGCAAGTTCAAAGCCAGCCTGATCAATTCAGTGAGGCCTTGCCTCAGACAACTATATGAACTGAAGTTTCCAGGAAAGGTCACACTTCTGTTAAAAGAATTTTAAAGGTTGATTGATTTGGAATGTAACAGATCTAGAAAATAATCTTTGGGGCTATCTCTGGTGCCCTAAATACCCATTCATTCCAGCTCTGTGTCTGAGGTAGTGGCATCCTGTGACTGTGAGGTAGTCATACCTTTGGAAGGCACTAATTCAGCAGGCTACTGGCTTCTACAACCCAGCAGCTAAGAACATTTCAGATGGCATCTGAGGCACATAGTTTTCCTTGATTTACTGTGACCTGCCATTCCCACCAAGGCATTGAAAAGTGCCTGGAATGCCAGGTGGTCATGGAACACACCTTTAATCCTAGCACGTGGGAGGCAGGGGCAGGCGGATCTCAGTTGAAGACAGTCAGGGTTACACAAAGAAATCCTGTCTCAAAAAGCCAAAAAAAAATAAAAAAAGTGTGGATTCATGGGCTTTTTTTGTTCTGTAACTAAAAACATCAGCAAACTATTTTCACATTGGAGCATTTTCTTAGGAGCCTCTTGAATCATTGTTTTTGGCCTAGTTGGTCAAGTTCTTGGCTAGCTTACCCAACGATCATGGATCCCCATAAGCTGCAAGGGACTTTCATCATGGCAAGTGATACGAAGTGTACTTACGAAGACAAAGGAACATGGCCCCCTAGCCTGCTGGCTCGCATGAACCCAGCACACAGGAAGCTGAGGCAACAGGATTGCACATTTGAGGCCACTGGATTACAAAGTGAGTTCCTGACAGGCTGGGACTACAGGGTGAGGCCCATCTCAAAAAGCCAAACACAAGTATGATAGCTGGGCATGGTGGCCCACACCTAAAACCCCCATACTTGAAAGGATAAGGCAGGAGGATTGCCATGAATTCAAGACCAGCCTGTATACATTGCTTCTACCCAGCTAGCCCCTCCTCCATCCAAAATGAGTACAGAGGGGCCAGAGAGGTCGTTCATTAAGTACAGGTATTTGTTCTGGAGCCTACACAGTGAAACAGGAGAACTGACTCCTACAGGCTGTCTTGACCTCCACGCCCACACTGGGTTGCTCAGGGGTACACCTGCGTGTGCGCACACACATACACAAACACAGGAGGACCTGGCTATGGGTCATGGGAATCCAGGTAAAAGGCAATATGGCAGTCCAAGCCTGTAACTCCCTCGCCGGGGCATGGGTGGTAGGCAGACTGCTGGGTCCCCAGCTAGTCTACTGAGCCAAATCCGTGACCTTCAGGTTCAGTGACAGACTCTGTGTCAAAAAAAAAAAAAAAAAAAAAAAAAAAAAACAGCGTGGAGAGCTAGATACTCAGCATCCACTTCTGGCTTTCCCATACACTCACAGATACACACATATGCATATATATATATATATATATGGACATACACAAGTACCACAAATATGTACACATACAAAAAATGGAGTCCATTAAGAAAAAAAAGCAATTAATTTTCCAAAGGTCTTTTTTTCCTGTTGATGTTGTTTGTTTCCTTTGAAAACCAAAACCAAACCACTAGCACTAACCCAACAACTGACTGGTCCAGACAGTACTACATGCCAGGGGCAGGTGGGGAGTTAAAACCAAAACTTCACTCATTATCTCCAAAGCTCTTTTCAATTCACGTCAATAAATATGGGATAAAATAACCTGTGAAACAATAACATCAAGTTTGTTATTTTCTGTAAAGATAAATCATCGGCAGAGGATGTGACTCAGCAGTAGGCTTCCTGGCTTGCACACGAGGCCTACATCTGATCCCTTGCACTGCTATTCCCCACCCCATCCCCACCCAAAAAACAAAAAACAAACAACAAAAACCTTAGCTAAAAATATTAGAGCAGGGGCAATCCCTGAGCGTCCAGACAGAACCTAGCCACTTTGGGCCATGCAGCTGCTTCCTCACCTGTGGTAAGGTCAGGGGAACGAGTCAGTTTACGTCTAGGTTCTTTAAGGTTGTCTCAGGGCTTGCTCTGCTGGATCTGTGGGAAGGTGAGATAAGGCAGCCTGGGTTTGAGGACTAAATCTTACTATGAGTGAGTCAGTATTTCCATGTTAACGTTCAGTCAGTCCCTCCATCTCTGTCCCTTGTCCCATCTCATCTGAGAGAGGGTCTTGTGAGGTAGCCCAGGCTGGTCTTCACTCAAGGCAATCTGCCTGTCTCAAACTCCCAAGTTCTGGGACTCCAAGTGTGCACACCCACGCCCAGCTTAATCTTTAGTCTCTTGTCTACTGGGACTTGTAGGGGCTGAGTCCATAAGAAGAATCTTCTGTAGGTTTTTTTCTTTTATAGCAGAGGGCATATAAATTTATTAGTGAACTCTGAGAGTAGGGGAGTCTTCAAGAAAGGAATCTGCTCCGGCAATTTGAACAGCAGTCGGCACTGTTCTATTGGGTCTTCTGAGCCCAGCTAGTGTGAACTTGCTCCCAGAGGTGGGTCAGGGCTCTGCAGGGACCTGTGAACAGGCAGCTGTGCCTTGCTTACATCCTAGGCCACAGAAGAGGCGCGGCATGCTAGGCTAACAGCCCCTCTTTGCCGGCTTATTTGACGTTACAAGAATACAGTCTTACTAGAAAACCTTTTCTCAGGACAAGGCTGTGAAATACGACTGATATTTGGGTATTATCATAGTATAGGAAACTCATGGAGGTTGCGGATAGAGCCAGCTGGAAGAGCTCTTGCTTAACAAGGCAGGAGGCCTTGTGAAGGCCCTGTCTTCAGATGAGGAAGACGGAATTACGGGAGGCCTCCTGCTGAGGGTGGTGTGTCTGCTCCTGCGGTCCAGCGGGCCAGGCTGAAAACCTCAGCAGAGCCACTGGTACCAACAGTCCACTTGCCACTCAGAAACTAAGATGCTATTTCACCTGTCAAGCAAGGCCAGAAAGACCACGGTCCCAAAGCTGCCACCCTTCCATGAGCAAATCACGAAGCTTTCCTTCCCTGTTTCCTCTCCCTGTCCTTACCTCTCAAGGAAAAGCCATCCTGCAATGACCAACCTGCCCTTGTTTCTGCCTCTCCCAGATTCTCTCCACCGAACCAGCACCCGGGCCCAGCTGACTCTACTCTGAAGTGTTGCCAGATTCTAGAGTCACAGACAATCAAGACGTGTGAACTGAGCTGGGCATGGGGACTGTTAGCACTAAGGAGGCTGAGGCAGGCAGCTCACCATGACTTTGAGGCCAGCCTAGATTTATATAGTGAGTTCAAAGCCCACCTGGACTGCAAAGTGAGACTCTGTCTCCACAAAAAGAAAAAGCCATCTGTAATCTAACCAGTAAAGTAGCACACACGTTTTTACTTTCATTTTTCCCAACTTTGTTTTGATTGCGTGTGTTATGAAATATAATGCAGCGAGGAGGTGCATTGTGGGGCTTGTGCCATGGTGTGAGAGAACCAGGCCTGACACCCTCGAAGGTCTCCAGGAACTAGGCCTAAACAAGGTCACCCAAAATTCACCAGGAACCAATGACCCCACCCCAAGGTCACCAGGAACTAGGCCATAAATTACCAATTCCAGAAACAAGGTCATAAGATTCACTGCTCAAGGAACAGCCTGAGGATAACCACAAGAATGGGAAGGTATCTTATCTCAGGGCAGGGCATCTGTGCTGAGCAGCCCACCGACCTTGTAGTAGAACATTTCAGGCACAGAAAATACCTAATATTCCTGAGGTCTATAGATAGCTGGCTCAATGTATGTTAGTCAATAACTTTGTAACAAGTTTGCTCTTGCTGAATGTCACCCAATCTTGTAACTGTTACACCAGAAATTCCCTGTCCTTCCTCAAACCCCAATAAAAAAAATCTGCCATACAGCTGCTCAGGGCTCTCCTCTTGGATCCACCGCATTGATGATGTTGGAGAGACAGAGCTTAAACCCAAATAAAGCTCTTTGCTCTTGCATATATGGTCCGGCTCCTAGTGGTCTTTGGGGACCTTAATATCTGGGCATAAAAGGTGTACCTCTGAGAAATTACACTATGCAACAGATATGGTACAAAAGAGGTTTATTGGGGAGGGGAGAGGAGTGAGGACCTGGGGAAGAGATAGAGGCAGACAGCCAGGGAGCACAGATAAAGCCATGAGCACGAAAGAGGGGGTAGAAAGAGGGTACAGAGGGAGAGGGGGGAAACACAGAAGGAGAGATCTGGGGTGGCTGGTGGTCCTTTTGTCTGCAGCACACACCTGCAAGTGGCAGGTGATGATGTCAGCAGCTGCTAGGTCCTCGAGAGCAGGCCAGTGGAACTGCCTGTGCACTAACAGTGTTTGTTTTTGAGACAGACTCTACCACAGCCAAGGTTTGGCCTTAGATATGTGTGGACCTTTCTGCCTCAGCCTCCTAAGCTCAGAGGTGTGAATCACCACACCACACCTGGCTCCAGTATGTTTGGTTGGTTGCTTGGTTGGTTGGTTGGTTGGTTAGTTGTTTCACTTTGTTTTGGCTTTGGTTTTTGAAGACCGGGTTTCTTTGTGTAGCCCTTGCTGTTCTGGAACTAGCTCTGTAGATCAGGCTGGCTTTCAACTCCCAGAGGTGCACCTTCCTCTGTCTCCTGAGTGCTGGGATTAAAGGTGAGCACTACCACCGCATGGCTCTAGTATATGTGAGTAATTCCAGCATTGGTAAGGCTAAAACAGGAGGACCACCATGAGTTCCAGGCCAGCCTGAACTACAAAGTGAGACCTGATCACAAAACATCAAAATCTGCAAACTAAATGTTTTAACTTTTGTTGGGATGAAGTTTTTTAAAGATTTATTTTTACTGTGTGTGTGCCATGTGAGTTTGCGCTCTGTTGGAGTAACCTACCCCCAACACATGCTGTATCAACTATGAAGGCGTGCACCTTCATAGTTAATTGTTAATTGCTGTGTAGCAGCCCCAGGTGCTGGTGGGATATGTGATATTGCCATTTCTATAGCCCACAACACCTGCTTTCTGCACATAAATGTTTGTCACCTCCTCACCTGCCTAAAAAGCTATGAACAGAGAGTATCTGAGATTTTCATGTTAAAAGGCAAGCTGTCAAAAGGGGCTGGAGAGATGGCTCAGAGGTTGAGAGCACTGCCTGTTCTTCCAAAGATCCTGAGTTCAATTCCCAGCAACCACATCGTGCCTCATAACCATCTACAATGAGGTCTCGTGCATATGCAGGCAGAACACTGTATAAAAAATAAAAAAAATAAATCTTTAAAAATGAAGGCAAGCTGTCATGGGAGAGGTGACATAGCCCTCAGCCCGGCACTAAGAGATGGGCAGGGTGTATTCCTGCTGCTGACTGGTTCAGAATAAGCTGTGAAACCTCTCCCACTGTGCTAATAAAAGGCCTTTTTGTACAGGAAGGATGGCTCTTGATGAATACGGAGCTGGAGGCTGGAGCTGGGAAAGGAATGTAGTGGGGAGGAGAGCCACACAGTGGGGACAATTGGAAGGGGAGCTGGGTTGTGTCTGCATGGCTAGCTCAGGAGATTGTGCCCTGCAAAAAGACTAACAAGCTTATACTATACAGATGTCTCCATGTCTTTATGATTAAACCCCAAGCAGGACACACCCCCCTCAAAGCAATAGTGCCCAGAGAAGCCAAACACAGGCATCAGATTGTCTGAAGCTGGAGTTGCAAGTGGTTATGAGACACCCAGTGTGGGAGTTAGGAACGAATTTGAGTCTTGTGGAAAAGCTGCGAGTGTTCTTAACCACTAAGCCATCTCACCAGCCCCTTGGTTGGTTTTATTGAGACAGAGTCTTGCTATGTGGCCCAGGCTGCCCTGGAAGGCATTTCCATTCTGTTGGGAGTGCTGGGACTGAGGGCCTGAAACCAAGGCTGGACACAAGGCCTTGCTCAGTTCTGTTTTCAACAACAGATGATAGCTAAGTTCAAAATAAGATTTTGGGACTGGAGAGATGATTCAGTGGTTAAGAACACTGACTGCTCTGCCAGAGGACCTGGGTTCAATTCCCAGCACTCACACAGCAGCTCACAACTATCTGTAACTACAGTTCCAGAAGACCTGATGCCCTCTTCTGGCCTCTACAGGTGCTGTATACACCAGTGATGTATATTCATACAGACAAAACACCTGGACACATAAAAGTAAATAAATCTCTTATAAATAAAATGTTTTCAAATAACTGTTTTTTCTGTTGTTGTTTTGTTTATTTATTCATTTTTTCTTGAGACAGTTTCACTTTGTAGCCCAGGCTAGCCTGCAATTCTACATCCTTTTGTCCAGCACACCCAGGTTTGGTATTCAACACATCATTACACTCTAACTCTAACTGGTCTAGCCTCAAACAACAAATAATATAAAGAAAAAATATGGTTCTGTGTATCTTTAAATGACTAAAAATAGTCTCTATATTATACCAAAGCCAATAATTTAGAATGAAATTCTACATTTAATATACTAAAATACTTTATAAGCACAATCTATTCTGTTGATTCCTCAGTAGTTACCCTGGAGACCCCAACAGCAACAATTTAATTACAAGAGCAAGGGCAGTTCAGCACAGCAACATCAAAGCCCAAGCAAGCCTTGTGCTAAGACCAAGAACTAAAACGGAACATTCTCTGTGTCTTGTTTTGGTCTCAGTGTGTAGTCTGACTGGCGCAGAGCTCCCTTGTAGGAGAGGCTGGACTTGAACTCCAGTGACCTGCCTGCCTCTGCCTTCCCAGTACCTGGATCAAGGCGGCGAGATAGGCCATTCTCACTTTAGACAGGATTCCTCAGCGCTACATTTCCAAAGGCCCTCTAGCGCTTGGCTCTTTGCAGCGAGGGTACTAACAGAGTCTCCTGTGTCTAGTCATGAGCCTTCAGTGCGGTCCCCTGAATTATATTCCGAATCCTCTCCGCATCGTTTTGTACAACTGTGTTGGCTGAGTCGATCTTAAGTGCAGCTTCATAATCTTGCAAGCCTGTATTGACATATCAAGGACAATCCGGATGAGTCGCTCCACAAGGCCGGACAGCAGGCAGCAGAATGAAGGGAAGAGCCTAGGCTAAAGGTTTTGGATATCACACAAGTTTCAGCTCCTAAATCCTTCAACGTTAATTTGGCTGTCCCCTGTCACAGCGAGTTTTGTCTCTTGGTGACTGACAGCCTGCTTAGTTCCTGTTTCTACGTAGTGTGGGGATTGGAGGTCTAAGCGTACCGAGCTTTCCTAGCTGGGTTTCTGGCTAGGCGTGATTAACTAAGTAGCGGGCTGTATCAGGAATGGAATAGAGGGATAAGGACCCCTCAGCTTCCTGGCCAGTGGAAGGTGGATCTCTGGCCTCAGGTGTGTTAAGTGCTTTGAATGGAAGAGTTGATTTGTGCCTTGACATGAGTAGGAAAGCTTTGTTAGGTCTGGGGACCTCAAGAGGTGATTTAAATCTATCCTGAAGGTCCCTTCCTGTGGCATAAAGTCTGATTTCCCAGGTTCTCTCTGTTTCTCTTAAGAAAATTTCCAGGAAGCCTCAGTTTTTCACAACCTCGGTTTTTGCAATGGAAACTCCCTTGTTTCTAGCAGGGAGAGAGCCCAGCTGCAGGACATACATAGAACTGTAAACTCTGTGCTCCTCTCTCAAAAGATAAACTTCTATATCTTTCCTTTCTCTACCACAAGCAGGCACTTAAAGTGGAATCAGTGAGTGGAGGTGAGGATGGACTATGGGTTGCTGGTCTGTAGTCACTCTAGCTAATACCTTCCTTGTATCTGCCTTTCCCAGGTCCAGGCCTGAGGGCGGTGGGGATTACACCATGACCTTATATTCATCACCGCAAGGTAAAACATCAGACTCTGGAGGAGGTAGAGGGGAAGGACTGAAGTGCTTCATAAATACCTGTGTTAGCTAGACACTTTCTTGCTCTTTTTGAAACAGGGTCTCCTGTAGCTTAGAAGGCTTTGAACTTGATAGGTAACTGGAGACAGCATTGAACTTGATCTCCTGTGTCCACCCCCAAGTGCTGGGATTACAGGTGTGTGCCATTGCAAGCGGTTTATATGGCACTATAAACCACAGGGACCTAACACAGGGCCTTATGCATGCAAGGCTGTCACTCTAGTGACAGAGCGACTCCATGCCTCCGTCAATCTCTTACCTTCAACATACAATTCCAGTTGACAGAATGCTGTCCCTCGTCGAACATATGCCTTCATTCTTGCATTGGCATTGTCAGCAACAGGTGGCGTCAGCAATTCTAGTGCCTTTCAAATAATATAGATAATTATGGGCTAGTGAGATGGCCCTGTGGGTGAGGTGCTTGTTCTGCAAGCACGAAGACCTGGGCTGGAACCCCAGCACCGACACAGAAACCCAAGCATGGTAGTGCATGCTCAGGTCAGTGTTTGAGAAGCAGAGACAGAAGGATGCTTAGGGATAGCTGGTAGGCTAGCCAGCCTAGCTGAATCAGCAAGGCCCTGATCCCAGCGAGAGACTATGCTAAAAAAACAAACAACAACAACAAAAAAAACAACAACAAGCCAACAATTTATATGATCTAAAAAGAAACCAAAGAGATGGCTCAGAGGTTAAGAGCACTGGCTGCTTTCTTCCAGAGGTCCTGAGTTCAATTCCCAGCAACCACATGATGGCTCACAACCATCTATAATGAGATCTGGTGCCCTCTTCCGGTGTGCAGGTGTACACGTAGACACAACATTGTATACATAATAAATAAGTCTTTTTTTTTTTTTAAAGATTTTGCCTTTTAAAAGGCAAAAGATTTATATGATCTGAAGAAAAACCAAAGAGATGGCTCAGAGGTTAAGAACACTCTCCTAGAGGTCCTGGTGGCTCATAACCATCTATAATGGGATCAAATGCAGGCAGAACACTGTATTCATAATAAATAAATAATCTTTAAAAAAGGTGGGAGCAATAATTAAAGAAAAAGATCACAAACGTGGTAGGTGGGGGACATGGTAGGAATTGAAGGGAGAAAGAATGGAGAAATGATATAGTTATAAAATCCTCACACACACACACAAGAAGCAAGCATTAGGCTAGGAAAATGGCTAAGATTACTTGCCGCTCTTCCAGAGGACCTGAGTTCAGTTTCCAGCACCCATATTAGGTAGCTGACTACTGTCTATAACTTTAGTCCCAGGGGATTCAGGCTCCTTCTTTGGATTCAGTGGACACTGCATTCATGTGCAAACACCGCCCCAAAAGCATACACATGATTACAAATAAACCCTTAAAAAAGGAAGTAAGTTGAACAGTGCCTGAAGAACAACACCAAGATTGACCTCCTGCCACTACACATGCCTGCACACGCATCCACACACATACTGTATGTGTATGAAACAAAGGGAGTGTGTATATAAAAACAAGGGACAGACAAAAAATTAGGGCTGAGCAAAAACAGTGAAAATTCTAAATTCTTACTTTAAGGCACATGTTAGTCAGACATAATGGTTTGCACCTGTGATTCCTGTACCCACAGCATTACTAAGCTGGCTGTGGTCACAGGCCTGCAGTTCCAGTGCAAGGCCATTCTTCTCTATATACTGGGGTTCAGGCCAGCCTAGGCTATGCGGAACCCTGTCTCAAAAGACAAACAAAAACTAGAAATACAAACAGATCAACCAGCTGGGCCTGGTGGCACATGCCTGTAAGTTGCAGGCAGACTAAGGCACAGAAGGGCAAACTTCAGGCCTATTCAGTGTTAGCTTAGGCAATTGAGAGCTGGACTCGAAGTTATATTGGTAAATTGTCATGTGCTATTTGCATGTATTGAATGCTGACCCAAGCACATTTATTTCAAGATCTTCCAAAACTCCACGTCCTAGGTCAGGTTGCCCCAGCTCTGTCACAGGGAGAAGGGAAACCCCGCTAAGAGCTGAGGCTGTAATTACCTCTGTTCTCAGTACCCCTGAGAATGGCTGGAAGCTGAGCCTTTCCCAGCAGACGGGCATTATTGTTTATCACACAGTAGTGGGAAGGCAGAGCCGGGAGCTCATCCATGAAGCAGACTCTGTGCTCTGCCTGGAACCTCTCAGTCAGGACCCCCAGCCTAACAACCCCAGTAGGACTACCCCAGTCACTGCTGCAGGATGTTGTCAGTGCCTGATGTGATGATGTTTTACTGTCTGCTGCCTCACTTCCTGTCTGCTACTTGCTGATTGTTCTTTCGATTTTGCTCACTACATAACAAGCTCATTCTCTGGAAACACAAAACATGGCTATTGCAGATCATCATCTACTTAGAACAAATAAAAAGGATGAAGAGAACTAGATAAAGAACTCAGTGGTAGAGCACTTACATGGAAGGCAAAGGGCTTAACATTTAACTTCTGGGGAGGGTACCGTGAGGAGCCCCACACCTCACACTGGCTGAGCAGATAGATGCTCTACTACTAGGCTAAGGGCTAAATCAGAGAGCCGACTGCCTCTGCCTCCACAAGTGCTGGGATCACAGGTGTGTGCCACTGCGCCTGGCTCCACTCCCAGAATATTCAGGGCCTGACCTGTCCATGTGAACATGCTGTGTTCTATCACAGATAACTTTTTTTTTTAGACATCAGTAGTTTATTGTTTTAGTAGTCCAAACACATTCAAAATGGAAACTCAAAAAGAAAAATTAGGAAACACTTCATTCATTTTTATGTCATCCTCACACAGCAGCCATGATAATCTTTTTCTGTATCATTCCAATTTTAGCACATGCGTTACTGCTGAACTGAGCAACCAATTGTCTAGTTTGATCTTTTGAGACAGAGTCTCATTTTGTTACCTTGCCTGACCTGGAACTTGCTACATAATCCACACTGGCCTTGAACTCGGTGATCCTCTTCCTTCAATCCACCACAGCTGGCTCTCCAGGATTCTTTTATTTGAGACAGGGTTTCTCTGTGTAGTGTTGGCTGCCATGGACTCACTTTGTAGACCAGGCTGGCTTTGAACTCACAGCTATCACCTGCCTCTGCCTCCCAGAGTGCTGGGATTACAGGTGTGTGCCACTATACCCAGCTTCTAGGATAATTTTAAAGCATCATATATACATATTTTTGTTTGTTTGTTTTGTTTTGTTTTTCAAGATAGGGTTTCTCTGTATAGCCCTGGCTGTCCTGAACTCAAATTCACAGAGATTCACTTGCCTCTGCCTCCTGAGTGCTGGGATTAAAGGTGAGCACTACCACTGTCTGCAAAAATAATATTTTTCAATTAAGTAAATACATAAACATACAACACATACCCAAACAGAGGAATATACATACCTTAGAAGAGTCCTCAATGGCCTTGTGTAAGTTTTTTAGTTTGAGGTGGCAAGCAGCCCGATTCAAATACAATAATGGAATCTTACTGTTTAATCGTATGGCTAAATTATACGCATTAACCGCTGCCAAATAGTTTTCTGTTGCAAACAGTTTGCTAATGAGACAAAAAGAAAAGGGCAATTTAACATTGAGGCAGACACGGAGAAATAACATCTCCCCTACTTGGCAAGCAGAGAGATGGTTTCCCATCTGCCTGGTTTAATTCCCTGTCTGGTAGAGACTGCTGGCTGCACAGACTCCATCTCTCTACATACACCAAGCACGTACCCTGAGTAGGATAGATCCTCCTACCCAAAAGCAGCCATAATTGACTTAGTGCAGCAAGTGTATGTCTATCGTCTTGATTCGGGAATTTATTTAGGGGTAGGAAAGGGGTTTAAACTGGCCTGAATGAAGCTGGTGAGTTCCAACTCAAGTTGGAGAGTGAAAAGCTGATAAAACTTCTTCCCCTGCTGGACATGAATGAAGAAAGCCCACAGCACAAATGTTGCTGCTCATTTTTAAACACAGGAGAAAGCAGTTACATGAAAGCTGGTGCAGAGAGAGCAGGAAAGGAACGAGAAACAGAGGGAACAGCACTCCATGACACAGGGGAGCTGCTACGAGCTTGACACCTGTGTCAATACACCCTCAACACAGAGCCACTACCAGCCAGCCTGCAGGTGCAGCAGACCTGTAACCCCAGCTACAAGATCAATGTTTGATTGGCCTACACAACAAGCTGAAGGCCAGCTTGGGCAACTTAGTGAGACCCTGTCTCAAAATAAATAAGAGCTGCAATCCCATCACCTGAGAGGGAAAGGAGGGCCTGGGGTTTAAGGCTTTGTTTGGCTACAAAGCAAGTTCCCTAGACTGTGCCATGTGAGCCTCACGTCAGAACAAACAATAAATGAAATAATAAAAGGTGGGGAAGGGCAGGAGGTAGAGCCCAGTGTTATAGCACTTGTGTGGATAGTGAGGCCCTTGATTCAATCCCCAATACCACAAAAATCTATCAGATATACAGACAGACAGAGTGCACAGGCCAGCCAGCCAACATCAGCGCATCTTAGTAAAGGGACACATGCCACCTCAATTTAGCACTCAGAATTAATAGGGGAGAAACATTTTAATTATGATTTTAAAAAATAACATGGACATGGTGCTGAAGGCCTGTAACCCTAGGAGTTAAGAGGCAGAAGCAGGAATATCACCCCAAGTTCAAGGCCAGCTTGGTCTATATAATGAGTTACAAGCCAGCAAGGGCAACATGTGGGCTGTCTTTTTCCCATGGAGTACTGGAGAGAAAAAGGAGCCCATGGGACAGACAATTAGACACATACATTTTAGTCAACAATAGAATGTTATCCCCAAATAGTCTAAAACCATAAACACACCCACAGCTTCCACAAACAAAAGTCAGCCAGTGCCACCTTTCTCTGATCAAGCAGCACATAGTGGTACAGACGGGTAGAAAGAGATGCACTGTGAGCAATGGAACTACGGAGGTCCTGGGGTGCTGAGCTCCATCAGCCTGCTAGATACCAAGAAAGCACTCGTATAGGTCTAGCTCAAGCTCCAAAGTCCAGAAACCTGGGGATCCAAGGGCTCAGTGCATGACACATGTGAAGGCTGGAGTGCCAGGAGTACTGATATGCCAGTTCAAGAAGCGGAAATCTGCCTGGCAGTGATGGCACATGACTTTAATCCCAGCACTCTGGAGGCAGAGGCAGGTGGGTCTCTGTGAGTTTGATGTCAGCCTAGTCTACAGAGCTAGTTCCAGGACAGCCAGGGCTACATATAGAAAACCCTGTTTCAAAAACAAAAGCAAAAAAAAAAAAAAAAAAAAAAACAACCCCCCACCCCCCCAAAAAAACAAACCAGAAACCTAATAAAACAAACTCCCTTTAGGTTTGAAAGTACATGCCAATAACTGTAGCACTCAGGATGTGAGGCAGGAGGATCATTGTGAGTTCAAGACCAGCCTAGCCTACATAAGGAGTTCCAGGCCAGCCAGGGCTACAAAGTGAGAGCTTGTCTCAATAAAACCACTTGGTCCTCTTTTGTAGTGTACATAATAGATTTTTCCTACATGAAAAAAAGTCAGAAAAAAAAAAGGAAGAAGAGTGAAGTTTCCCTCTTCTGTTTTTTGTTAACACACTCTAACTATCAAGTACTGCAATAGAACAGGATAAGCTATAAAACACAATCAATGGAAGACAATCACACCTACATCTGAGAGGCCATCTTGTAAAGCCAATTCTAACATACTCCTATCAGGAAAAACAGCATGAGAAAACTGGCCTGTTTCCACAAACCCAGTTTGTTTCAATGCAGTAGCAAAGGCGGGTTTCCTGGCCCTGTTCTGAAAGTGTATAGGCACATGGGTAAAAAGGCAATTCTCAAACTCTGAGTGGTGGCTCACGCCTATAATGCCAGCACTTTGGAGGCTCAGGCGGGAAGACTGCCACCAAGTTCAAGGCAAGAGCCCCTGGCTCAACAAAATCCAAAGACAATTCTCCATAGATCTCCTGTGACAATCTCATGGTTGTGGTTATTTGGGGGAAAGGGATCTTCAGGCTGGAGTCAGGACCTCACACGTAACACGGGGGAGGCCTGCTGCCACTGTGTACTCCCAGCCTGGCACTATTGTTTAGAAGATGCTTATGTGGCAGACAGCTGTGGTAGAGAGAGAGTCTCTTTGGAAGCAGTGGACAGATTGACGTGAGATAGTAACTTTACTGCAACCTTTTGACACAGAACTGTGATCCTTATGCCTGGCTGTGAGTGTCACACCTGCCGGGCTGCCTCTGGACTGGCTCCGCAGGACTAGACAGCAAAGGGAATAGGCATGAAGTGTATGTTGCTTGCTTGCTGTTGTTCCTTGGGAGCCATCTGTTTTTTTTTGGTGGTTGGTTTTGTTTGTCTTGAGACAGGGTCTCACTATTATAGCGCAGCCTGGTCTGGAACTCACTATGTAGCCTGGCCCAGCCTCGGATTAAAGGCCTGTACGTCACACCCAGACTCACCATGCTGTTCAGAGAGGGTCTCTCCCTGAGACCTGGGGTTCCTGATCAGGCTAGTATGACTGGCCAATGAACCTCAGAGATCCACCTGTCTCTGCCTCCCAGAGCTGGGAATAAGAGCCAGCATCACAATCTCTAGCTTTTTACCTGGAGGAATTCAGGTCCTCAGGATTGCATCTCCCTCACCCTGTATTTTGTTTTTATGTGTACAAGTGTAATGCCTTATTTGTGTATATGTGTACACATATATATCTGGTGCCTGAGGAAGTCAGAAGAGGAACTCAAATCCCCTGGAACTTGAGTAACAGACAGCTGTGAGCTGCCAGGTGCTAGAAACCAAATCTGGGTCCTTTGTAAGATCAGTCAGTGCTCTTAACTGCTGAGCATCTTTCCAGATTGGTATAAGTAATTTTGCTTTGTTTTGTTGTTTTGTTTTTCAAGACATGGTTTTTCTGTGTAGCCCTAGCTGTCCTGGTACTCACTTTGTAGATGAGGCTGGCCTTGAACTCAGAGATCAACCTGCCTCTGTCTCCCAAGTGGTAAGATCAAAGGCATGATTTTAGCCACTACCACTCGGCACAATTTCTAAAAATGATTTATTTATTCACATATTTTATGCACATGAGTGCTATGCCTTCATGTACACCAGAAAAGAGATCAGATCACAGATGGTTGTGAGCCACCCATGTGGTTACTGGGAATTGAACTCAAGACCTATAGAAGAGCAATTGCTCTTCGCCACTGTGCCATCTCTCCAGCCCCATCTCAGCACAATTTTTAAGGCAGCTTTTCTTTTTAAAATTAAGACATAGCATTTAAAAAGACCATGTAGGGAAAAATGCAAACATTTCTTAGTTTTGCTAAGAATCTACTCCTGAGGTGGCAGAGTTCCATAGCAGCTGTTCTTGGGAAAGGCCTGCCTATTTCTACCCTTTTGTAAAACCAACATCCCATAGTCCCACAGGGTTAGGCAGGAGAATATCTGCCATTCTGGGCTATGTGTCTAGTGCTGGGCATCAACTCCAAGTGTCAGAGCAAGACCCTGTCAAGAGAAGGGAAAAAAGCCGCCTCCTGGCAAGTCCACCCGGCCCTGTTCTCACCCCACAAGCTACTCTGCGTGTTCCCACTCATTTCTGTTCACACCCATTTCTTCTCTCTCAGCTTTCCTTCACAGCTCAGTGCAGGGGGGTGATACTGGGGTGCAATCAGTGTCCTCGGCATGGGCCAGGCTCTGCTGTTCACTACCCACACTACAAAGGGGGAAAAAAAAAACCCACAATTCCCTATTTCCTAGTCTAACTGTGTAGCCCTGGCTGGCCTAGTCTCTGCCTCCTGAATGATGGATGCAAAGGGCTGTGCTAACACCTGTTTTTTGTTGTTGTTTTGTTTTGTACCTTTTTTTTTTAAGAGTCCCTTTTCCAAGGCTTTCCTCCAATTCCATGCATATCCCAGTTGACCTTAAACTCCAAATCCTCCTATCTCCTCATTCCAAATGCTAGAATTACAGGTGTCAATCACACCCAGAGTGTGGAGTGAAAAGGATGGAAGCCTGGACTTTGTGTATGCCTGGCCAGCACTCTGTCTACCCAACCACATCCCCAGCCTCAGGCAATTTACTGCATTTAACTGTCACGCCACCAGACTTCTTAGCTATGGAGCTCCACCCACCTGTCCTCGTTAGGGTTCTGGTGCTGTGATACACACCATCGCCAAAGCAGTTTGGGGAGGAAAGGGTTAATTTCACTGCCACCTTGTGCTCGGTCATCCAGGGCAGAACCTCAAGGGAGGAACCTGGAGGCAGGAACTAGTGGAGGATAGATGCTTACTGGCTTGCTTTTCAAGGCTTTCTCTTCACACCCAGAACCACCCGCCCAGTGGTGGCAGTGCCTACAGTGGCCTCGACCAAAAGATGCACCACAGATTTGTTCACGAACCACTCTGGTAGGGGCATGCTTTTCAGCTGAGCTCCTCTCTTCCTAAATGACTCCAGCTTGTGTCAAGTAGACATAAAACTACCAGCATATGAACGATCTCTTCCCAAAAGTGCACAAGCACACACGTAAACTCGAGGTCCCTCTACCTCTGGAAGGCGGTGAGCCTACCGTAGAATGCAGAACTCACTCAGACAACTCACTTTCCCTTTTCTTTCAGCCAGTCTGGATTCTTCTCTTCTTCTTTCAGGTCGCTGAATTCGGGAAGATCGGTGCTCATGGCTCTCCGGGCCTCTGCTTGCTTATGCAGCCACTGCAATGAGAATGTGTGGTGATGGACACCGTCTGTGCCGGGCCGTGTGGTCAACCCAACAGTACCTGGAAGTCACCTGAGAGAGGGGCCTCTAGCATGCCTGGGTGAAGAGCCTCTTCTTAACTGTGGATGGAGCCATGCCCTGGATAGGGGCTCCTGGACTGTGTGCTTGGAGAGAGGTGTAGGACAGCATTTAAGCACGCACTCACTCACTGATCGGCTCCTTCAGGCTGCTGCTACCCTGCCTTCCCCACCAGGACAGACTGCACCTTGCACTGTGAGCTGCCATAAGCCCTTTCTCCCTTAAGTTGCTTTTGTTGGAGTATTTTTATCACAGCAAAAGGGAGGTAGGGGCAGGTGGATTTCTGAGTTCAAGGCCAGCCTGCTTTACATACTGAGTTCTATGCCAGCCCAGGCTACACAGGAGATCCTGTCTCAAAAGTAAAGAAATAAAATAAAATAAAGGGAAAAGAAATTGAGACGCTACATTTGTCAATTTTCTATTGCTATTCAAATTTCCTGAGGCTGACATTTCATAAGGAAAGGGGGTGCTTATATTGCTCAGTTTGAAGGTTAAAAATCCAAAATTCTAGATAATTTCACCTAGCAGATCCTATTGTCAGCCTTTTAGATGTATTATAGCATGACAGATGGAGTCATGTAGCTGCAGCACATGTGAGGCGATGAATGATGTGTGTGGAAGAATGCTCTCACATGGTGACGGAGAAAGCAGAGAGGGGGAAGGGCCAGACTTGCTCATCTTTAACAACCTGCTCCAGTGGAAAACAGTCCCTTCCTGAGAAGAGGATTAACATCCCAAGGGCTGTGTCACCAGGAGCTAAGCCCACCACTTGAACCACTGTGTCTACTGCCTCTGAGCCAAGCCTCATACTCTGAGTTACTTGCTGAGGCCGGAGGGCACAGTTCAAGTCCTGCCTGGGCTACAGGGAAAGAGCTACCATCTCTAAGTTCCTGTACATTATTACATTACACAGTGAATCTTTGGGAGATGTGTTCAATTCTTAAGTGGCATGTTAAAGGTCTCCAGCCAGTGGCACTACTGGGAGATGGTGGAGCCTTCACAAGATGGTGAAAGGAAATCAGGTCACCAAGAGATGAGCCTGAGGAGAACATCAGAACCCTGGTCCCTTCTCTTAACTTCTTGGCTGCTGGTCCTGAAGCAATGGGACTAAGCAAAGCCCAAAAGCACAAGGTGAAGTAAACCTTTCCTCCTCGTAAGTGCTTTTCTGAGGCACTTTGTCACAGTGGCGAGACACTGCCTACCACAGGGCAAAGACCAGCCCAGCCACAGAAGACACAAAAGTCTCCTTAAAAACTCTATTTATGGCAGGGCGTGGTGCCGTGTGCCTGTAATCCCAGCATTCTGGGAGGCAGAGGCAGGCTGATCTCTGTGGGTTTGAGACCAGCCTGGTCTACAAAGCAAGTCCAGGACACCCAAGACCACGCAGAGAAACCCTGTCTCTTTTATTTATGGGCCAGACATGGTTGGGCATGTCTTTAACCCCAGCTCTCAGAGGTTTCAGAAGTGGATCTCTGTGATTTCCAGGCTATCATGGTCTACATAGTAGGTACCAGGCCAGCCAGGGCTACATAGTGAGACTGTCTCAAACAAAACCACACAAAACAAAGTTTATTAATTAGTATGTGTATGTATGCTTGGGAGATGTGCACATGTCTCAACACACGTACAGAGGCCAGAGGAGAACTTGGTAGAGTTAAGTCTTTCCTTCTAAGAGGTCTTGTTTTTATTAACAATCACTCTTAGATTTCTCACTTTTTCCACCAGGCAAAAATGTCATTTGGATCAATAGGCTGAACAGTTTGTCAAATGGCAAATACACATGCTGAAGGTGAGAGACAGGTGCTTGGGGGAAGCCATGGAGTTTAGATAATGCCATAATGGCCTTCGTCTCCTCAGAAGAGAAAGAGATCAAAGCCTGCCTTCATCAGCGCTACGAGGAGACACAGTATGAAGGTGCCAGCTGTGAGACAGGACAAGGCCTCACCAAGAGCTCCCCTGCCAGCCCCTGATCAAAACACTGAGAAATGAATGTCTGTTCATTCAGCTCCTAATTTTACAGTGGTCTGATCAGATAAACCCACTGTTTGATAGTGGTTTTAAAATTTCAGTATTTATAAACTCTTAAACCTTTTTTTTTTTTTTTTAGGACTCTTAACTGGTTGAGAATGGATAGCTACATGTTTCTGGTCCAGGGCTAGAGTGATGGCTCAGTGGTGAAGGAGTGAGTAACACATCCGCAGCGTCCACATCAAGTGGTTCACAACTGCCTCTAACTCCAGCTCTGGGTGACCTCATGCCTCCGGTCCTCCAGAGCACCTGCACCTGGCCACGTACCCACACCCAGGTGCACAAACATACACACACGTTTAAAAACAGTAACAATTCTTTTAAAAGTATCTAGTCCAAACTGGGAATAATATATATATATATATTTCACTTTTTAAGACAGTTTTTGTTTACTTTTTGCTCTTGTTTATTTGTTCTTTATTATTATTATTATTATTATTATTATTATACAAATTCTGTCCACGTAGCTTTGGCTGTCCTGGGACTTGCTATACAGGCTGGCCTCAAACCTTCCGGCCTCTGAACTCCTGAACAGTGGAATAAACACACCTGGCTTAGGCGGACTTACACCATACCCCAGGTGGCACGCACTAAGTCTTGAGTTCTATTGACAGGACCACTAAACCCAGACAGCGCACAGTGCAGGCTGAAGTGAGAGATTCACAAGGTCATGACCAACTTGGATTAATAGTGAGTTTCAAGCCAGCCTGAGCTACCCTGTCTCAAACACTGCATAGGCCCTGTCTCAAACAAACAAAAAACACTAAAACAAAATGTGCAACACAAAACAAAGAAAGCCAAACCCTATTTCTTTTCTTTCCTTTCTTTTTTAAGACAGGGTTTCTCTAACTGCCCTGGAACTCACTGAGCAATAGTGGAATCATGAGGGCCTTCCCCCAGCGGGGAAGCTAACTGAAGTGGTGACTGCCTAACTGATGCCGTGGCCCACCTCCTCCTCCTCTGCGACTTGGGATTCGCGAAGAGCAGTTGGGAATATTCGAGGGGTAAAGCTGATTTGAATACTGCTGGCAGAGCGAGGCGCAGGAATGCTGTCTTCCTTTAACTTTTCAGAAAATATGTTTTCCCAATTCTTCCCTGCAAAAAGCAAAGGGATCAAACAAGCCGTTTATTTCTCATTTCTAACTAACACATTGACCTCTAAGATTACTATACACCAAAGCTAACTCTAAAATTAATAACAAATAACAATAATAACAAAGAAACAAATAACATAATAAAAATAAATACTAAAAATTAACAACCACAAAAACCAACAAAATAAATCAAGGCAAGGATAGGAAGTGAGATAGGTCAGAGCGTAAATTCCTAGCTGTACGAACCTGGTGACTTGACCTCTTCAACGTAGAAGGGGCTGGGTGTCAGCAGAGCACTCAGGGGCAGAAGCAGGCTAATCTTTGTGAGTTTAAGGCTAGACTGTTCTACATAGAGATGTTCAGGCCACCAAGGGCTATGTCGTGAGCAGAGTGAGGCCTTCTCTCTCTCTCTCTCTCTCTCTCACACACACACACACAAGTTGGGAGGAGGGGAAAAACGAGACACAGAGTTGTCCTCTAACTTCCACATGGACACTGGGACACACGCGCCACGTCATACACAAATACTACTGCTACTAAGATAAACCAAAGATGTTCTCTGCGACAAGGACTAGACATTCAGGGTTAGCATGGCAGCTAGTCTAATCCTTTGGTTTGTTGGTTTGTTTGTTTGTTTGAGACAGGGTTACTCTGTGCAGCCCTGGCTGTCCTGGAACTTACTCTGTAGACCAGGCCGGCCTTGAACTCAGAGACCTGCCTCTGCCTCCTGAGTGCTGAAATTAAAGGCATTCACCACTAGGGCCACGCAGCTAGTCTAGTCTTTAATCAATAACCCGACTGTTCTGGGGTTCATTGTTGAGTCTCTGTCTAGTTCATATCAACTGGGAGTAATACTAGGCAAACCCTTTACTGGCATCCCTCCTACGGCTACAATTCCTACACCCACAGCAGTAGCTCTAGTCACTTCCTGGACACCTAAGAAAATGGCAACAATGCTAATGAAAGGCAAACATTCTTATAAAGGTGCTCAGCAGGTTCAGCAATTGTTAAACTGAAATGGGAAGAGGAACTAAGCCGAGTGCTCGGGTGTCTATAAAGACAAGGAAAAACAGCAGGCCAGTGGTGGCGCATGCCTTTAATCCTAGCACTTGGGAGGCAGAGGCGGGCAAGCTCGCTAAATTTGAGCCCAGCTGGTTCTACTGAATGAGTTCCAGGACAGCCAGGGCTACCAAGGAGAACCTGTCTTGAAAAACCAAAACAAAAACAAGGAAAGACAGCTGTTACTTAGAATCACTAAAACACATAAGTAAGACACACAGACTTAAAGACAACAGTAAGGGCTGGAGAGATGGCTCAGGGGTTAAGAGCACTGTCTTCCAGAGGTCCTGAGTTCAATTCCCAGCAACCCATGGTGGCTCACAACCATCTATACTCTCTACTGCCCTCTTAGAGCACTAATATGCATAAAAGAAATAAATAAAATCTTTAAAGACAACAGTAAAACAGGTGGGGAAAGAATTTTAAGAAAAAGACTCACACTATTATACTTTTGAGAAAGGAGTACATATAAGTAAGAAAAGATGGAGCTGGAGAGATGGCTTAGCAGTTAAGAGCATGGACTGTTCTTCCAGAGGACCTGGGTTCAATTCCCAGCACCCACATGGCAGCTTACAGCTGTCTGTAATTCCAGTTGCAGGGGATCTACATCTGCCCAGATCTTAAGGTCCCCAAAGACTACCAGGACCATATATGCAAGAGCAAAGAGCTTTATTTGGGTTTAAGCTAGGTCTCCCACTATCACCAATGTAGTGGATCAGAGAGGGGAGCCCAGGGCACCTGAACAGTAGGGTTTTTATTGGGGTTTGAACAAGAACCAGGAATTCCCAGCTTAGCAGTTGCACAGTTGAAAGACATTCAGCCAGGGCAAGGTTGTTACAAAGTGATTGGCTAACTAACATGACATTGAGCTAGCTATTTATAGACCTCAGGGATGGTTGGTATTTTCTGTGCCATGATGTTCTAATACAAGGTCGGTGGGCTGCCTAGCCCATATGCTCCACACTGAGATAAGATACCTTCCTATTCCCATTCTTGTGGCTATCCTCAGGCTGTTCCTTGGATAGGGAACTCTATAACCTTGTTTCTGGAATTGGTGACCTCTGACCTAGTTTGTGGTGGCTTGGACGGAGTCACTAGTTCCTAGTGACTTTTGGGGGGGGTGTCAGGCCTGGTTTTCTCACATTCAGGCAAGACACAAGTACACAAAAAATAAAAACAAATCATTTTTTAAAAGATAGAAAGAAGGAAGGAAGGAAGGAAGAAAAGGTAAGGACATTTTCAGCTATTTTGGGCATTTAAGACAGCCTTGGACAATGTAAGACACTGTCTCAAAAAATTGTGTGTGTGTGTGTCTCAGATTCAGTTCAGGCTCTATAAGATTGCCTAGAAAAATACAAGGCCCTGGATTTGGTCCCCAGCATTGAGGGGAAACAAATTTGCTTGAGGTATGGTGGTGCATGCCTAAAATCCCAGTAATAGTGAGGTGGAGGCAGGAGGATCAGAAGTTCAAGGTCATCTTCAGCTATGTAGCAAGTTTGAGACCAGCCTGGGCTACAGGAGATCCTGCCTCAAAACAAATAGAAACAAAGCAGGAAAATTTGTTGTTTGCTTTTCTTTTTCCCTGATTCCTTCCTTGGACCAATTGTGTGGCTCCTTTCCTCCTACCCTCTCTTTCACTTAACAAGTTCCCAGTGTCTACTATGTGTTTTGTTGTTGTTTCCAGTGTTTTTCCATAGAAATATCTACACTAGGTATTTCTGGAATGTACAAAATGACTACCATGTGCCCGCTGAGCCAGGCATGATAGGGAATGCTTATTATCTAAGCATTTGTGGTTGAGGCCAGAGGCTCACACAGTCCAGGAAGCCCAGACCCACACAACAAACCCTGCCTCATCCCTCAGACAAGCTCTCTTCTTTTCAAGAAAAGAGCACGGCCTATGCCTGCAGAAAAAGATTTTTAAAAGAAAGAGAAAAAGAGAGGAGGCACCATACCTCTTGTGGGGACTCGAGCAGGCACAACCTTCCTGGGCAAGCCCTGGGGTTTCAGCGTTCCCCTCTCTTCAGCTTGCTTCCTCTGTTGACATTTCTCTTTCTTCGGGATTCTTTTTGGCTCTTCAGCTTTTCTTTGACATTCTTTCCATGCTTCCAATTCTCTAGTTGCTTTTTTCCGTTCATTTTCTTTCATATCTTCTATTTTTTTCCTCTCTTCTTCTTCAATCTGTAAAAATTGTAATTAGCAAGTCCTTTAAAACACCTAAAAAGTCTTTCTGCTGGGTGCCGGCTACCTGCTGTCAAAATGGGCAAGTTCATGAAACCCGGGAAAGTGGTGCTGGTCCTGACCTGACACTACTCCAATGCAAAGCCATCATCATGGAGAATATTGATGATAGTACCTCAGACCATCCTTACAGCTATACTCCGTTGGCTGGAATCAACCGCTATCCCCAAAAAGTGACAGCTACCGTGGGCAAGAAGAAAATCGCCAAGAGATCAAAGACCAAGTCCTTTGTGAAAGTTTATAACTACAATCACCTCATGCCCACAAGTTACTCTGTGGACATCCCCTTGGACAAAACTGCTGTCAACAAGGATGTCTTCAGAGACTGGGCTCTGAAACACAAGGCCAGGCGGGAGGCCAGGAGGCCAAGGTCAAGTCTGAAGAATGATACAAGACAGGGAAGAACAAACGTTTTTTTCCAGAAGCTTCACTTTTAGGTATATTTTCATTTCCATCATTAAAAATTAAAAATAAAACATTTAAAAAGTGACAGCTGTGTGTGTGTATGCATGTGTGTGCTGTGTGCTTGTGTTCATGTGAGTGTCTGCACCTTGAGATAGCACAGGTTTTAACTTGCCCAGAAACAGTGGGTCCTCCTGTCTCCTCAGCACATCTGTGTGACAGGTTCTTTCTTCTGAAGATGGCTGCTCTCCTGATAAACTGCAGGGCACCAAATGGCAAATGGATGTTTCCCACAGTGGCCCTTCTCCCCCCTGTGCTTCATACAGGAGGCTCAGTCCTGGGGGGGGGGGTGACATGTGACGTGTGGACAGTTCACAGATCAGTTGCCAAGCTAGGGGTGTAGCTCAGTGGCTGAGCATTTGTCTAGCACTTGGGACAATCTGGCTTTGACTCCCCAGCACTGAAGTAAAAGATGGGTGACCAAATGGGTTATCCTGACTGGGACAATTCTAGAGGATGACGGGAGTTCTCTTTTTGCTTGTTTGGTTCTCATTTTGTTTTGATATGGTGTTGTTAAGAAGCACAGATCCTGCCTCAGCCCTCAGAATGCTAGGATTATGCTACAATACCTGGTTGACTTTGACTTGTTTGTTTGTTTGTTTGTTTTGTTTTTTTGGTGGGAGAGGTATAGGCAGGGTCTCACTATATAGCTCTGACTGGCCTGAAACTCACTATGTAGATCAGGCTGGTCTTGAACTCAGAGTTCGGCCTGCCTCTGACACCTGAGTGCTGAGATTAAAGGCAGGTGCCACCACACCCAACTTTTCCTTTTCAATTATTTCTGTGTGTGTGTGTGTGTGTGTGTGTGTGTGTGTGTGTGTGTGGTGCGCGTGCACAGACATGGCCCATGTTTGTGTGCAAATCAGAAGACAACTTGCAGAATCAGCTCTCCCTTCCACCCTGTGTCTCAGGGCTGGAACTCTGGTCATCAGGCTTGGCAGAAAATGTAGCGATCATTATCAGCCCAGGACCCCCAAGAGCAAGTTCTCAGCACAAAAGAGATTTACTTGCCCCAGAGGGGCAGATGGCAGGGAAAGAGAGACAAAGAAAGGAGATAGAGGACAAAGGAGAAGGGGAAGAGATATTTGTTCCAGAGGGGAACAACGACTGTTTTTGGATAGAGGAGACAGGCATGTCCCTTAGGCAAATGGCCAGTTTAGAAGGGTTGGGTAAGTTAGGTGAAGCAAAGGTGGCTTTTGATTGCTGGATGTCAATACTTTGATAGCTTGACCTTGGAGGTCAGCCTCAGGAGGAAGTGGCTAAATAAGAGAAAAGACTTTGGAGGCTAGCTTTAGGAATGTAATTTAAGTTCTTCTCCTTCTTCTCCTTCTTCTCCTTCTTCTTCTTCTTCTTCTTCTTCTTCTTCTTCTTCTTCTTCTTCTTCTTCTTCTTCTTCTTCTTCTTCT